>NW_019384861.1:166007-207426 GCF_000671375.1 Centruroides sculpturatus
ATTACTCCAGTAGTAGCTTGAGACTTCTTGATATATCTTTCATAGCTAAGATTGTGCTTACTGTAGATCTATTCAAGCCATACTGCCTAGCAACATCAGACATCTTGTGCCCACTTTCTACCTTGGCTATTATCTCTTACTTGGTTTCTACGGTGAGCACAGTTCTTGACACTCCTCTTTTTAGGCTCTATAATATTATCAGTTTCTTTTTTAAATACAAAGTTCAGAAAAGCACTTACAAAAATTCAGAGAACAGAAATCAACTAACCCACAAAAAATTATTTAAATGGAAAGCCCAGATAAAATTTGAAATTTGGTATTAAAACATTATCAAATATCCGATGGGATAGTTAAAATTTCACCTTTCATAAATAAATCCCGATGAAAATGTTAACAAGTGCCCGTCCAACAGTCTCGCGAAGACTATAAAGAATTATTTGCCAGAAAGGTAAACAAAACTAGAATTACAAGGAAAAGTTTCAAAATTTGGAGGATACTAACCGATCAGTATCGGGTTGAGCGTCGATACTGACGTCTCCCATGCTCCAAAAGGTTTCAAATTGTTACCTGAAGACAAGGGAAAATCAATCGGTATTCGTTATTTTCCGTCGCTTCTTTTTATGTTTGTTCAGTAAAGTGTTCATTATCTGAACATGTGTTCATTGTCTGATCATAAAAGTCTTTGACAAAAGTATTCGTTATCCGATTTGTTCGGTATCCGAACTGTTCGTTAACCAATCACCCACTGTATAATTTAAATATATATATTCAGGTGGCCCTCGGTTTATGCCGGCTCAATTTATGCTGATTCACAATAACGCGGCTGTGAATTCACAACAGCTCTTGGTTTATGCCAACACCGATTCACAATAATGCTGGCTTTGCACAATTCACCAATTCTCCCTATGCTAGACTGATTTTCATTTCAATGTTGACATATTTACCGAGCCGTAACATTGTATATTCATTGAAACAAAGATTTTTTATTGAATATATTTATTTTTTCTGTTTAATATTGTTGGGTATGTATACATTTACATTAAATTAATATTAAAATTCTAAACATTTAGGTACCCACGTATACAAGAATAAAGGAGGGTTATTATGTCGGATAAAAAAAGTGCATCAGAGTTATCTAAACACGTTAAGAAGGCATAGCAATCCCCGCATGTGCTTTCCATCAAACATCTCAAAAAACTTGAGATTTATAAAGCCCAAGGGAAAACTATTTGTATCAATCATAGGGACGCCCACTCTCTATCTACAGCATAGAAATCATTCTATGAAGATAAACTGTAATTTTTACAAAACATTAATTTTTAATGGGAAACTGTTGAGCTCTTTATTTTTATTTATTTTTTATATTCTTATATCCCTATTATTATATTCATTGCGTTACGCGCTCATCATTACAAACACATGTGCAGTTATTATTTTTTCGTAATTTTAATTTATGTTCTATTTCTTTAATGTTCTTTTTACTTTATCATTTAACTGATGAAGATCGTTAAAGACGATCGAAAACATTTTTACGATATTAAATTATTTGCTGGAATATTTAAAAAAGGTGATAACTTTGATTAATTCTTTCTAGTTCGAGTACAAGTTAATGCTTTTATTGTGGCCAGAATGTTCTTGCTTGGTTTCTTTTTTTTTTTTTTTTTGCAAGTTAGTCTACTGTTTCATTTCCTTGGATTCCAATTTGACCGAGCAACCAGTAAGAGACTATTGTATTTCCTGCATGTTTGAGATATTGGAGTAGATATTGTATACTGTTGAGAGTTGGATGGTCTGTTACCCTGCAATTGTTGCTTACCTGTAGTGCACTGTGAGAGTGCATATATATTATAATCTATCTTTGTACATGTTGGCGAGCCATGGGGATTACTTGTCAGTTCTAAACATAATAAATAATACATCCATTTGAAGACTATTTTTATAAGGAATTCAAAACTCTTGACAGAATTAAAATAAATCAGCATGTTGTAGGGTGAGATGGAAAAAAACATCAATGATAACATAAATATTCCTTGAAAATTGTAAATTACAAAAACTATAAGTCAGATGAAAGAAAAAATACAAAACAAACTCAATGAAACTTTTACCTTTAGTCAGTAAACATTAGATATGTTTGAAGACGCACAAACAATTAATATTTAATTGGGAAGCCTTCACTTTTAATTACTAAGACTCATTTTCCAAGTATACTACTCACAAGCTTTTAAAGTAAATCCTATAATTTTAGAATTATAGGATTTACTTTAAAAGCTTTACCAGCACAAAATTATAGCTTCAATTAATTTCTTTTCTGTAATTAGTTTGATGGATTCTTTGCAATTACTTTATTTTTCAGTTTCATCCAAAAGTTTACAATCAGATTAAGATGCAGTGATTGTGCAAGCGATTGCCAACTCCAGTGTGATTTTAAAACAAACAATCTGTCAATTATTTGTGTTCAATGGAGGAATTCATTGTCATTCTAGAAGATAAAATTGCTATTTTCAAACATGACAAAGTCTTTTGATCTTTAATAGATGAATATATTGGTAGCATACACTCTACCTTCAACAATTTGTTTCCACACTATGAGCTGAAATGTAATCCCTATAATAATAGTAATAGTACACTTTACTGTTAGATTTAAACCATTTGTACTGTTCAGTCATTTTTTTGGCATTTACATTCTTTCAGTGTGCAAATTTGTTGTCCATTGGAAAAAGTAAGAGAGCTGCATAACTGCCACTTTGATACACTTTCAAAGCTCAATTGATTCAATTATACTAGCTCTATGATGGCTTTTCCTTTTTCACTAGACTTATTACACCATCAATCAGAAAGAGGACAAACTTTAGAAAATCATATCTTTATTTCTCTGAGTATGCATTTCAGACATTAAATCCCTTTTCAACTCCACATGATATATATGATTATGAGAGTACAGGAAATTGTGATGATGGATACAATACGGATGATGATTATTGATTAACAGATATTAGAGCAAATACAATAATTCGATACATAATGTTGTAAGGCAAACAATATACATAATAAAGTACTCAGTTAAAACTATAAAATTTAAAACTGTGACATTGTATACTGTAAAACTATTATAATAATAAAATAGGATGATGAAGTAAAATAAGTGCATTAAAATAATAAGAATAAAAAATTATTTACAGTAGAATCGTAAACTATGGAACGATTCACAGAAATAATCTAGTGAAAAAGGAAAAGCCATCATAGAGCTAGTATAATTGAACACAAGACTAGACAAAAAGACAAAGCTCAATTGAATAAGACTGTGGTCATTTTGCATGATAGTTTTCTTGGTCTTCCCTTTCTGTACTAACCATCTGAACTGTTAGTCATGTTGAAATGACTAATGCACCTGATAACACTTGAGTGATAATCTTAGCATGTGTAAGTATCTTTAGGTAACATACTTTAAACAAACAAAGAAACCCTTTAGAAATGTAACACAGGACTTCTAACTTTAAAATAATCCATATATTTTATTACAAATAAAATTTTTGTTGTGGCACCTTTGCCTTTGCAGACATGTTTTTGTTTGGATGGTGACATTGAATTTTGTCTTGTTTTCTCTTAACTGTTTGAGAAATTTATCTTTAATTTTATTTATATACTTTTTTATGAACTTGTTCTGTAGTATTTTACCAACTAACATGAATTTTTCAAACCTGTTTAATATTTTAAGATTATCCAAGCATTGCTGGGTATATCAGCCAGTATTTATATAATTTATAACAAAATGTTAAAATGATAAAAAATATTATCATTTCAAGACTTTTATTTTATATGTTATATTTTTATTATTTCACATAAAAGTTGACTTTGAATAACTTCCTTAATTTATTTAATTTCAGAAATAGCATAATATTTTTCATAATTAAAAATTATATTATACACTTATAAATTTAAAAATGCCATTCATATTCTTGATTCTTTTCTAGTTTATTTATTTCACTTGAAAATATTTTTACTGGAAATTGTCAGTATCAGAAGATTTCATTTTAAAGCTTTGTAAACTTCGTTTGCATGAAATTTAAAAAGCTTATGAATATTAACATAAAGCTGACATTTACAAATTTTAAATTTTATGTATACATAAAATTTATAGCCTCAATATAAATAAACAACTCATAACCATATTTTAATTGATTAAGCCAAACAATCTTGCTAAAATTATCAGTCTACTTTTGAGCTACATTAATAATTAAAATTAATTAATTCCACTAGAGGTAGGAGGTTAAGCTGCCAGTTCATATTAATTTTAATAATTATAACCACCAACCTCTACTTGAATTAATTAATAATTTATTATTGGGCATAGCCCAAAAGTAGCCTGATAGTTTCGGCAAGATCATTTGACTTAATTTATAGCTTGTCTGGCACTATCAGAATAATGTTTAAAATTACATAAATATTCACTCTATTCAACTATACTGATAAATCAAATAATAAATACAAATACATAATGAGCAATTATTTATTGTGACATCATCACAATGCCAGGCTGCAATTTATAATCATATTTTTTAAATTTAATTTAAAATATATGCTCTCCATCCCAAATTAGTAGTGTCTTGCCTCTACATAATACTTTTCCTGTTAGCAACAGAGTCATGCTGTCATCTATCTAAATCAGTGGTTCTTAATTAACCTTTTCAGAATCACAGAACACTTAAAAGTTTACAAGATTTTTGCAAAACATAGTTGTAAAATAAAACAGTATATATACTTTTTATATTGCATAATACATTAAAAATCACATACATAACAGATTGTTATTTGTTATTGACTGATATGTAATTAGTAAATGAAATTTAAAAAAAAAAATTCTCAATTTTTTAATTAATGGAATAATTAGGCCTGATGACTTACAAATCTTTTCAATATATATATATGTTTTCAGTATCTGATCTTATGTGTAAAATAGCTATTCTCATTTCTTCTTCTATATTTGTCAGCCTTTCATGTTTCTTTATCTTAATATTCATTAATGTTTGAAAAACCAAGCTTGCATAAGTATAATGTTAAAAATTGTCATAAAATTTTAATTGCTTTTTTAGAAATAGTTTTAAACTCAGTTTGAACAGAAATCCAAAAATTCTTCATCTGTTATTTCAGAAAATTTCATTTTGAGAGTACTATCCATTGACTACATTATGAATTCTTCCTTTCCTTGTAACAAAAGCTCAACTTGATGTGTTGACTGCAGAAAATGTATTTTTGTATCCAATCATAATTTTCAATATTCAATGCAGGAAAGTATTTCACAATTTCTTCTTTTAATAATGTTAAATGTGTTATAATAGGAATTATTTCATCAATATTGTTATTTTGGACTGAAGGAAACATATCTAGTGTTTTTTTTTAATTATGCACATTCTCCAAAGTGATATTTTTTTGAAATGCTGACAGTTTGTCAGTGGATTTTAAAATATTTTCATTTTCACCTTGCATACCAGTATTCATGTTATTTAAATAATTGAAGATATCAGCTAAATATGTCATTTCAATACACCAAATATCATTTGTAAGAAGTTTTAAAAATATCATTCCCTTTGTTTTGAAAAACATTAACAATTTATCTTCTAAGTTCTAAAATTTGGTTCAGCACTTTACCTCATGATAACCACCTTACCTCAAGTATGTAAAAGTAAAGATTCATGCTGAGCATCAAGCAATAGATTCATAGATGCACAAAGTTTTTAAAATACACGTGTTTGTAAGGGTTGCGATTTGATGTAGTTTACCATATTTTCAATTTGGTCTAATACAAATTTTAATGTCATAGGTAATGTTTTTGAGACAAGTAATTCTCGGTGTAAAAAGCAGTGTGTAGATATAATATTAAGATTTTCCTTCTTTGAGAAAGTAATAAATCCTTTCATAGAACCAACTATTAAAGGAGCACCATCAATACAGATCCCTACACATTGGTCCCACGTTGTGTTAAATTTATCTAAATATGACAAAATGGAGTAAAAAAATATCCTGTCCTATTCTGCATTTGGTAATTTGTCTGCAACATAAAAATTGTTCACTATTTTGTTTTTATCAATAAAACGAACAAATCCTAGTACATGAGTTATTACCGCTGATATCAACGGTCTCGTCCATTTGTAAAGTATTGTTCTGAAAGCATATTAGTAACTGTTCTTTCAATATCATCTGACATATGTATAATTCTGTTTTTAGTTATGTTGTCCAAATGAAGAATTTTCATAATTTCTTTTTTTGCATCATCACCAAAAACATAATTTGAACTATTTCAGAACATGGTGGTAAAATCAGACACTGCTATGATGTGTGGTTTTAAATTTTTAGCAATTATTTCAGCAACTTTATACGATGCAATTTGTGTTTTATTAGATACTGTTAATATTTTTGAAAATTTTTTCCTTGATTAATAACCGTTTTAATTTTTCACTGATTTTCAAATTTTGACGGAACACTTTTTCTAAGTTCACGGAACACTGGTTAAGATCTTCCGATCTAACTCCTTACAGGAAAAAATTTTTTAATTGAAATAACATGACTTCTGGTTTTCATTGGAAGTTCATACACAGTTAATTGGGGCCTCTTTCTCCTAAACTTTCCATATCTGGTCTCCAATTTCATCTATCTAATTCTGTTGTAAAGATTAAGGAAAGAAAGACAGACAGACCAGACGACAGTGGAAATTTATGTCTACAATTTTTTTTACATTGCAGTCCAATTAGTAAAAGCAATAATCAATTGAATAATTGAATTCAACATACTGCCTATGTATCATTAAAATTTCAAAAAAATTAAATGGTATTTAAACTATAATACTTACTTTTCCCTGTAAAATCAATGCTACCAAAATATATTTTTTATATGCTTCTAACATTATATGACTAACAGCCATGCTTGGTGTAGCAATAGCCTAAAAAATAAACAAGAAAATATATATTTCATTGATTCATTTAAAAATACAATTTTGAATCTATCTACTTCACAGTTTTTATTTACAACAATTATTAGTTTTTATTGGTTGGAAATAAGAAAAATTTGCACATTTTTCTTTCCAAATAATGATTGCATTATGGTGAAAACTGCATTGCATGGTAATGTATGTATATATATATACAGGGTGGAAAATAAAGTCATTTCACATCTTTGCTACAGAATATAGAATGTATCCAAAGAATGTACAGTACATTGAGCACATCATGTAACATGCATAACTCTAACCGTTTGAGGTAGGTCAATAAAATCTTTCAGCAATCAATTTCCTTGTGAAATTCTGACTCTAAATGATGTGTCACATGACCTTCTTCCCATTTGTAGTTTTGGTGTTGCATTCAATATGGCTGCCATCAAGATGGAGGCCATGCTTGTAACACACATCAATCTGTTTCCCCCTTGGTCTAAAGTGTTCCTGACATGAGCAAATTAACTTTGGGTACATTCTATGTTCTGTAGTAGGGGTGTTAAGTGACTCTTTTCCTCCTGTATATATATATACACAGTATAACCTCTGATAGTGGATTCAGTCAGAACCAAGAAGTTTATGCCCTGTTTCGAGCTATTAGGAGGCACATGCTGGAAACAGAAGGGTGGATGAAGGTTGGTTTAAATGGTGAGAGTTCAAATGTCAAGTTATGATGACAATTTGTTAGTCATTTCAAGGGGTGGAAATATATTCAGTACTCATTCATTTATAATGTCATCTATGATCTAAGCAACTAATAAAAATTGATATGGTGATTTGTCTGCTTCATATTATCAAGTAGGTGTAATTTTTTTAAGCATTTTTTTTTTTTCAATAAATGGTTTATTAAAAATTATATCTACACAATCACAAAGCTGTTAAGATCATAAATGCAAGAATACTGAATATATTCCCACACTTTAAAGTGACCTGGCAAGTGGCCTTTGAACTTTCATCACAAATGCTATTGTTGTAACCATTTTAAGTTTCTTTTCATTACTACTGGTATTACGGTTCTTGTTGAATGAATGAATAACCCAGAAAAAGTTTATGGTGTGTTGATACCATAAGTTTAATTCCAAAAATAACACAGAACTTTAATAACATTAATATATATGATGATAAGTGGTGATTGATAACTAACCAGATTAGTCTTCTCTAATAGATAAAGAGTATTGTTCAGCTTTTTACAACCTGCCCTACTCCTCTATTCTTATTTTCAGCAGTTTTTATTTGACACCTATGGTCAAAATTTGTCATCTGAAAGAATATTTGAACCAATTCTTTATTTTCATTTTAAAATATTTTGTATGTAATTAATCATTTCAGAATACTGAAGGCAATATGTTTTGTTTCCATGAGTTTGGTTATAGATGACAGCATCTGTTATTCAGAGCTAAATATAATAGATGTCTTATTTGAAGGGACTGTGAATTGTAAAAATGTCCGTTAAGTAGATAGAGGTGTCTGCTATTCAGGAGTGTCCATTAATGAAGGTTTTACTGTATATAGTATGTATATACTATATACGGTTTGTATATAGTATATATATACGGTTTAACCCGATTATAACATCATCCATGGGACCAGCAATTTTTTGACGTTATAACTGAGTGTCGTTTATCTGCGGGGTCATAATTTCAGTCCCATAAAAAGTACCAAGTGTGTTTAAGAATCTATTGTAAAATCCATTCTAATTTAACATCGTATGTATTACTGTAAAATTATTTCTTAATGGTAATATAGTATACTGTATCTATTATGGTAATAATTTATTATCGTATGTATAAAAGTGCAAACTAAATGTTTAAATCAACTTCATTTACATTATTATGTCTAAGTTTACATTGATGTAATTAAAAATTTCAGAAATTACCTTTTATAAGAAATTTCTATTTGTCTTAAGTTTCGATAATGGTGGCACTTTTGGTTTTGAGAATAATGTCAAATCAAAAGGCAACAAAAGGTTAAACTAATGTATGTTAATTAAAAAGACATAATAACAATATTCACTTAAAAAAGTCAGTTATTTTAGATTGTAGGTGTTTTTCACCTAAAAATTGTTTATCAATGTCATTTTCTAAATCATACACTTTATTCATTATTTTCAATGAAGTTTTNAATGATTTTACATCATAAAAATATAAGCTTAAAATTTTAAGTATTCTTACGAATTGTAATTTACTACTAACATTAAATTTTATACATACTTAATTATATTTACTTAACAATTTTGTTGAGTTGTGATTTAAGAGGAAAAAAACTCACTTTAAATGATGATAATTCTTCATATTCAATAAATAATGATTAATTTGGATAAATGAAATAAAGACAGGCTACTTAAATTTTTCATAAACTAAAATAAAAATTACAAGAAGGCAGACTGACCTTCCTAAATTCTGACAAAATGATTTAATTAGATGAATATCTTTGGCCTATAATAGGCCAGTTTCAAGTCATACAACATAAACTAAAAAGAAATATGATGTTCTATTAATAGAATGCCTAGATGTTCAATAATTTTGTTATACATTCCAAAATTTAAATATTTTATAAGAATGATTTTTAAATTTTTACATCAAAGATTGTTGTAAAATATCAGCAAATTAAACACAAAAATATTACAGTCAATTACAAAAGTTATAAAATTATAATCACTATATTCAGAAGATATAAAATTGTCAAATGCCTATGCATTCTATTAATAGGATGTCATATTCTTTTGATTTATGATGTATAACTTGAAGCTGGCTATTAAGGAGACAGAAAATGTTCGTCTAATTAAATCATTTTCTTAATTTATGAAGGTTGTCCACTCACCTTGAAAACAGGCTAATTTGCTTACTAATTATTATATCTTTGTTGTCCAGTTAATGATAAATTATGGATTGTGCACATTATGCACTCAAAGGAAATCAACCTTATCGTGTAACACAGATATTAATTTAGAATTATAATATATATTTATGAATATTTAAATGATATCAGCACCAAACTTCTAATGTATAAAAAAAGAGCTATATTGAAAACAAAAGACAAGTGTAAACATAATAATTATTTGAGCTGATAATACTTCTAGTTCTTCATATTGGTTCAGTTATTAAAAAATTAATTAATGCTTTAATTAATCATCTAAGTTTTGTTTCAAATATTATTATTGTGTCTTTTTTTTTTTACATGTATATAAACATTATTTTATCATAATAAATGTTAAAATACAAATAATTTAATGTAGAATTTATTATTATTTTTTTTATATCGCCTTATTTTATTATTTATATTAATATGGCTTCAATGTATTTATTATAGTTACTTTGTATATTGGTTGGCTAATTTATTTTACATTTTAAGTTTGAATTTATAATGTTTGAAAGTTCCATTTTAACACAATTTTCAAATTTGTTCGATAGCCTGTCTGTCACCTGATGATGGCCTATTTATTCCATTAGGCTGAAAACGTTTGTGATTTAATAAATATTCTCAGCATTATAAGGTGTTAAATGTTTTATTAAGTGTAGAATTTATCAATTTCTTTGAACTACTTACCACTTCGAAAAAATACATAGCTCGTTCATAATTTTTTAAAGCTGTATATATCATTCCACCATAATAATAATATAAGAGAAAATGTTTTGAATCATAATGGCCTCCCTAAAAAGTTAAATTCTTTCTTAATAAAAAGTAATAAATAATAATATATTAAAATTATCGTTTACTTAGAATCTTGAAGAAAACTTACCTCTTTACTAATTTCGGTAATATCTATATCTAAGAATTGTAAAGCTGGTTTCAAACATTTGGCTAACAGACAGAGCTATAAAGATATACAAGAATTAAAATATAAAATACACGCCCATATAAATATAAACACAATACGTGCAGTATGTTATGTTAAAGTTACCTGGCATAAATCTGCATGAATTGAAGTCAGCTGTGATGGATTCAATTGAATTTTACTAATTGCATGACATAATAAGTCAATGCCTCTCATTGGCTGGAAGAAAAAAAATATCGTGTTTGATATATCTATTGTCTTTTCATCACAAAACATTTAAATACTTCTAAATTATATGAGAGCTGTTTCTTTTTAAACCTCTGATTGTCCATAAAACAAAGACAAATGTAAATAACAAAATGAATTTATTAACAAAAATTAGGTACAAACATGGTTACTTTTTGACATAATCACCATGAAGATTGAGGCATTTGTCTATTTGTGGACAGGCTTTGAAATCCTCTCTTCATACAATGTTGCCACCAATGACTTGAGATGGCCTTAATGATGTTTTAAAGATCGTCATTAATCTCAAACCTCTGCCCTACTAACCATGTTTTCAGTTCAGGAAAGAGGTGGAAATCACTTGGCACTAAATGGGGGCTATATGCTGAGTGTTTAAAGGTGGTGAAGACTTCCACCTAGCTTGGAACTTTTAAATGTGTGAAGACTTCCACCTCTTTCCTGAACTGAAAACATAGCTAGGAGGGCAGAAGTTTGAGATTAATGATGATCTTCAAAACAGCATTGTTAAGGCCATCTCAAGTCACTAGTGGAAACATTGTAAGAAGAGGAGAGTTCAAAGCTCGTCCACAGATAGACAAATGCCTCAATCTTCATGGTGATTATGTCAAAAAGTAACCATGTTTGTACCTAACTTTTGTTAATAAATTCATTTTGTTATTTACATTTGTCTTTGTTTTATGGACCATCAGACGTTGAAAAAGAAACAGTCCTTGTATTAAAAATCTTACCTGCTGTCTTTCAACAAGACTCTGTGTCAGAAGATGACATAATTCGGCAACTGCACAAAAAAACATAAAAATACTTAAATATTTCAGACTCTAGTTTTTAGTATTATTACTTTCCTGGATGTTATGTAAATTTACACAGGTAAGTATTGGAATCATGTCAAATTTATTCTGGTGATTAAAGGTCAAGGGGTGGAGAGATACAGGGAGGTTATATATCATATCTCAAGTGGAGAAGGATTCTATTCATTATTGGACATTAACGGGTTAAGGCTATAAATTTCATTGATTTCATATTGCAAAAATAAGTTTACCACAAAACATGTAAAAATTTAAAAAGAAATGACTATTCAAATCAATCCAGATATTCAGATGAATGAGATCCAAATAAACAATATTTGCTCGTAATTATAATAAACACATTCCATTCTATTAATATTAAATATTATATTAGCAGTAAGTACATCATTATAGGCTTACTTTATTATTTTTTTATGATGTGATTTGTTGTAAGTTTAATGCTATCTACAGATAAGCACACAAATTATGTAAGATGTGATAAAACATATCCATGATATCACAAGAATTAAATTAAAATATAAAACAACATTAATTCATATATGACATCCTGTTACATAAAATAACAAATCAACTATCAAATATGTACAAATGTTTCATTATTCCTGGATAGGAATAATGATACATTTGTACGCGTATTCTCTGTAAACTTTAAGAATTATGAAATGTTTTTCTAAATATTTTGAGATAAGAGCTTAGTTTCACATATATTCTTCTAAAGAATTCGCTAGTTGATTTGTTTAATATTTCATCTTTAATTCATTTTATTTTATATAAAGAAAGTTAGTAGTTTTTATAATTTATCTCCTAATACAAAACTGATAACAAAGCTCAGAAAATATGACACACACTTTCAAAGATTTAAGCTTTTCAGTAATACTAAATTTTTTCAGTGTTCATATATATATATATATATCATATATATGAACAAATAAAATGAATTAAAGATTTATTATCTATATATGTATATATAATCGAGATGGGTTGATAATAGTAATCAGCGCAAATCCCAAACAGTTAGGAGTTGAAAGTTGAAATTTGGTACACAGTTAGGGTATGTCACGAAAACATACACTAAGGGTGCGACTATGCAGACACGAATTTAGAGTGAGCGAGAGGTTGCGAGCGATTTAGTTTTCGCAAAGGAAAACCATGCACAAACAAGAAGCAAGAAATAACGCTAGCGAGAGCAAATTTCTGGTTCTCGCACATATCTGACAGGTTTTGATATTTATCACGTCTCGTCTCACATATTCTCGCTTGCTCACGTCTGCATAGTCGCACCCTAAGAAGGGATTTTTCGAAATTCCCCTCAGGGAGAGAGGGACAGGATTAAGGCTTGAACAATGAAAGTGTTAAGTAACAATGGAAATATCAACAATGGAAGTGTTAAGAGAAAGTGATGTGCAAGATTTACAGACGTAGATGCAGTTTTTTCGTTTTTGTGAGAAATCGAACATTTTTTAACCCATCTAAAAATTCTCTAATTAGTCTGGAAACAGGGGGACCTAATTCTTATGTTCTTTGAAAACGGGTGAGATTGACTATAACGTAATAATCTTAATCTTCGCTATCATTACTTTTTGCCCAAGCATGCCGGGCCTATCTGCTAGTATATATATATAATCTCGTTATAAATTATTTCAGATATCATATTTATAACTTAATAAGTTTAAATTAGCTTACATGTATCTGTTCCAAATCTCACTTGTTCACCATTACAGCCCATAATAAATTCTTGAACTTGAGCATACATAACTTCATATTCAGAAAGAACAGGACAATTAAATTTAACACAACTGTAAAGAAAGTAAAACATAAAGTTATGTAATTATTTATCAATAAATAAATGCTGTTTTTAACTTATATATCATCACTAACATTTAAATCATGATCAATAATCTCATCTTATAATCTAAATCAATCTTAAAATTAACTCAAACTACTCATAATTAATTTCAACATTTCTCTCTTAAGTTCATTGTTGTATTTTGTAATAATTTAGGACTGACTTTTTACAATAAAAATTATAAAATGCAAAAGTGTGCATTGTAATTTTAATATAAAAAACCACAATCATTCTTTTGTGTACATTTTAATCTAAATTCTATAAAAATGTGACTATCTGCCCTAATTCATAGAGTGATGTGTCAATTGCCTTCCTTTCATCAGAGGTGAGCTAAGATGAATTTTATCGGACACTTTAAATGCAAGTTATTCATCTGGTAAATTTAAATTTCTCAAATTATACTCATTTTACCCTGTTTACAAAATGGACACTAAAGCAAAGTTATCATTCACCAACTTAGGAAGTATTTCCTTCAACATTCCAAAGAACAATTATATCTTACCCATTTGTCCCTAGCCCAATTTCAGAAGGAATGTATCTAATAATAGGGACAACTTTTCAATAATAGAAAAGTTTGGTATACAAAATCTCCTTATATCTTTACTCTTCCAGCATCTGGTCCTCATACATAGGAAAATCATACAGATCATCATCTGCCCACATTTTCAAATATATGCAGCACAATACTGTACTAAATTAAGTAGAAGTGTCATAAGGGTTTGGTTCCAATATCAGCCAATATATAATTATTACAAACTTGTCCAGATTCAAGGTTTTTATGCATTAGAAAAACAAATGTAAACAATCAACAAGCAATATAACCAGCTGACTTTGACCTTTTAGAGCATTGAATATTCTTTATTAGATTCTTGTATAAATCTTTTCAGTCTTATGCTAAATTCACTATTTTAATTATAATTAGGTAAAACTTTATTTTATTTATCATATTAATTATATATTACATTCTATATACTATATTGATATTAGTAAGTATAATTTCAATCAACCTCAAAAATTAGTCTAGCAGTCATCAAAATTATCACCTTTCTAACATTTTCCACCTACTCTAAAGGTCTTCATCAAGAAATTATAACACAATGGAATGTTTGTTGAATCTTTGAACAGGAAAATTTAATTTTGAATCAAATACAATTTAATTTGGCTGTCAGGTGCATACCATGTATCACATGAACATGTTTTGAGAACCCAATTCATACATTGCATGATATGCGAATGACAGCTGATTTCAATTGTATTTGTTCTGAAATTAAATTTTCCTATTTGAAGAACATTCTAATGAACATTCCATTATTTTCTAATTTCCTGATGAAGACCTTTGAAATGGGTCAAAAACATTAGAAAGGTGGTAATTTTGATGACTGCTGGACTAATTTTGAGGTAGATGGAAATTACACATTCATCTACCAACCATCTATCAACTGAAGAATTTTTAATTCATTAATATTGTATACTTTCTTATGTAATTAAGAATAATGACAACAAACAAAAATTATTTTAGAAGAATAAACATAAAAAACAATTATTATTTTGAATTTAAAGTAAATGTACTTATTGTTCCAGTGTAAATCCTGAAGATGATAACTAATATTATTGAAAGTCCTTGTAAAGTATATTTGATTTTTTTAAAACTAGTTTATGTAATTTTCTTGGCATAAAGGCTGAAAAACTGAAAAACAGTTTTAAAATTTGTATCATTTATATCTATATAAACTTATTATCTTTTTCTATAGAAACCATCATTAACAGCTATCAGTTGGCTATGCTATCAGTTAGTTTTGTTGCCATGATCAATGTGTCATTCAGTTTGAAGTTAATACAGAGATTTAATATTTTAATTTCGTTTCTGAATTTTCTATTACACTAAAAAAAATGATACTTTGATAGAAAACAAAGAAAAGAGTAACTACAGTGTTTACTTACAGAATTGCTAGTATTCCTAAAGAATGTTCTTGAAGATCTAAAGTCGCCAACACGTCATCCAAGTGCGGAACATTTTTAACTAATACTTCGGTACTTTTATTGATATAATCACATAATGAATCAAAATTACCTGTAAAATAAATTAATTAAAATTTGACATATATATATATAAAAATATCTATTATGTAAAAAGACAATGCATTTATTTCATTTAATTTATTTGATTTCTATTGAAACATTTCATCTTTTTTATTCATAGTGTCAATAAAAATATAAAGTATTTCACATAAAAATGAAAATTAATATATCATAAAAAGCTAATTTAGAAATAATTAGAGAGAAATATAGGAATTTTATCTAAAGAATTTTCCAACATTATAAAACATATGAGTACAAGTTTACATAATACAGCAATATACAGGTTTCATACATAGTAAAGTTATTATACAGTGATGTGTGTCATGCATAACATCCTATACACTTACATAATACACTCAAACTGCAACAGTAACATGGAATAGAATGACCAAAAACGTTCGTTCTACAGAGTAAATATTCCACATTACCGCTGGAGTTTGGGTGTATTACATAAGTTGATAGTTTCTCCAGTTACATAGTAGTTTTACATAAACATACTACATACAGTAATGTACAGTATGCAGCATGAAGACACAAGATAATAAAAAATACACTCATAAATAAACACACGAGAAACGAATGAGAACACACAAACAAACACCAGAAATACATATTTTAACATTAGTACTCAATGTGCATATTAGCATTTCATACTCTATTGAAGCATATTATGTGTCCTTTCATATTAAATCGATCATATGCTACAACTTTGTAAGTGACGTTATTCCATATTATGCATCGTTTTCCAGACAGGAGTACTAACTGCTTAATTTTAAGACTGCCAGGAGTGCTGCAAGCAGTCTTGTCTAGTAGCCTGTAGTCACTTTGCTATAACTATAGGTCACATTCATAACTGTAGCTATCTGCATTTGTCAGTTATGTAAATGTAGGACTTTACTACAAATCTTGTATATACATATATAAACAAGAAATTACTTCATAACATACAATTAAACCTCTGCACAACAGCCACAGATATACTGTACATAAAATATGGCCATTGTTTGGAGGTTTATTCTATATGCAGTTTTTTTTATTGAAAATAAAAATATGTTCCTGCTATTGGAAGATAGCCATTATTACAGTTTCAACTGTATATGCATGATTTAAGTTTATAAAAGTTGATCAAGTGAATGCTGTTGAGTATTTTGAAATAAGCCTTATTATATCAGAATACAATAATAGGTTGAGTAGAAGAAAATGGAAGAGGTTACAGAATTCACAATTTTTATAGAGATGCTTTTTTTCTACGTATAAATTTCTCTTAAAATAGCTAATTCTATCCAAAAAAAAAAAAAAATTAAATTCTGTGAAATTTCTGTTTTCTCAACAAATAAAAAATATTTTTAGATAATTTTAAATATTACAGTATGTTTGGCATCCAAAGAAAAACAAACAAGAAAGAAACTAAATAAAAGAAGGCAGATATCCAAAAGAGATATTAAAGTAAAGAGTATAACAGTGATTCTAGTTTGTCATTGACTGAAAGGGAAACACAAACAATCCTATTACTTAAAAAACATATATATATATATTTATATATGAAAATTTTAGTAATAAACACTTTAATTTTTCAAATAATTGTGAATTTTTAAAATAAATGCAATAAAGATAGCTTTTTAAGGACTCTAATCTTTTTACTAGAGAAGCATTTTTGGATCTTCTACAGGGTCCAGCTCCAAAACAAGAATCAAACATAAGATTCATGTGGTGTTCTAAAAGATTTAAAATTTAATGTTCTCACACAATGTAAAATGCTCTTACATCATCATCATCAATGTTTTCAAATTTATAGGATCTTACAATACATTTCCAAAGACTGTAAGAATGTTAAAAAATTAAAATTTATAAAGATCTCAGCTAAAAATAAAAACAAAACCAAACAATGTAAATTAAACAGAATCAAACTTGCTACATATTTACATCTCTGGTGTCAGGGTGTTCTCAGTGTAGTGGATCATATACAACATGTCTCTCATCCCGCATGCCCCAAAAATACCAATACTATTCTGTGGAGAAGTGTCCAATTACCACCTTTACAAAAGGAAGTCCCATGTCAATCACCCAGGTCTAGGGATTGTAAATTTACTGACTTTTTCATTTACCAGTAATTTGGTAAATGAAGATTAAAATTAAGGTGATAAAAAATATGTCATTATGATTTCCATTTCACAGATATCAAATATAAAAATTAAAGTGTTATTCTAAACAAACTATAATAATAAATATAGAAATAAAATAATATAGAAAAATAAAAATACAACAGAAATAATATATAGTACCTAATACCATTTTATTGATTACCATTTTTTAAAATTAACTTCTCAAGAAACTTAAATTATTTATAGTCTTATCTCCTAATTTTGATCTAATTTTTGTAGAAAATAATCCAGATCCCGAGAATACCCTTTCTGATTCAACACTTGTTGGACGAATGGTCATTAAATTAAAATTAAACAAAAAATAACTCACATAAAATTAATAATGAGGTATATTGTTGCTTANGTCCCTTTAGCCCTTTTAAATATCTATAAATACAATATTTTCTACATAGAAACTTCTAGTATAGATTTTTCATTTACCGAATTACCGGTAAATTTCAAAAATTTACCAGTAAGTTTACCGAATGTTTTTTTGTCAATTTATCGGTTAACCGGTAAATCAGTAAACTGGTAGGGATATCGGTACTCGGTATCCCTACCCAGGTCCATGCAAATGATAAATATTGGGCTTCATGCTTATTATATCATACTGTTGTATTAACTCAAGCATATATATAAACTGCTCCAGTGTGCTGATCAGTGTCTCCTTGTTGCATTCTCTAAGTAAGAAAGGATATTATAGTACAAAGTTTTACAGAAATTTAAACCCATTTTGTATTTCATAACCAATATTAATATTTACTACAGACCTAAGTTTTTAGAACACTCTTATCTCAAGAATAACTTACTTTTCAAAACTGTTATTTTGGATTCTGGGTTAAATTATAATTATAAGCAAGCCGACAAAATTTCAAAGCAAGGAGTGTTCGGATTTAATATTTATTCTATTTTTTAAAAATTAAGTGGACAAAATTTATAAACACATACTAATTAATTTTTTCATCCTGAACTACACATAAGAAAGAAGATAAAAACTTACAAGACAACAAACAACTCAAGTACTTACAGAGAAATAGCAAAGGCTACCATCATCACCTTTGCCTATATATAAAACCTCATCATATATCCTTACTTAGAAAACATTAAAGATCCCAATGATAAACAACAATCCTCTGGTTTACTCCATTTGGTAACAGATAAGAGTCATCCGAAAGCGAGAGTACTGAGCATTGGAGCAACTGCAATTAAAAAAACACAAAACTTCCAGTAAAAAGAGTCTTGCCACAAATGTACCAGTAACCTTTGCTACAGACCATGACGTTCAATTTTCCTTTGATGAGGCCCATATTATACATCTGACCAGGGAGAAGGCCCTCTTAGAGAATTTGAGAAGCATGAGATGTACAAAGCCAATAGAAAAGCTATACCATAAATTATAAGGCTGCATACACTGCCTCATATGCATGGAGGTCCTTTTTAGAAGTCACCTAACAATTTTTTTGATTTGTAAATGGTCAAATTGACCTTAATGCCCGATCTAATCAACTATTTGTTCAATTTCTGTTTGATTTTGTTTGATAGAGGACACATTCTCATCTTTATGCAAAAAATTATTATTATTACGAACACTAAAGCAACAACTATTAATAGCTTGTCGTTTCTTTTTCCTTTACTGCAATTAATAATCTGGAAGAACTGATTTATCAAAATTTACATCATCATTTGCATTGAAATTATCATCTCAAGTATTACTTTTAGTTTGATTCAGTTTACGTAACAAATACAACAAGACTTTTCACTCCAGGCACTACTGAAATCTTAATAAAAGCAATGATTCACGTTTGATCCTTCACAAGATATTTTACTTAAAAATTTATATTATGTCTCTTCTGTTTTGTTCAGATATATTCAAAAATTCTATTTTTTGATGTTTGTTTTCAAATTGTTAAGAAGAAGCATAAGATTGCTTAAGAGAATGAATCACACAGATACATGCAATAAAGATGGATATATAGTATATAATATGTATAGTTAATATATAGTATATAGTTGGTTTGCTGTATGTTATATTAACAATGTTACATTGTTAATGGATATATAGGCTTTATTAATTCTAAAGGATATTCATTTTAGACAGTATGTCCTTCATCAGGTCTCTTTATTTTACATCAATCTGACTATAAAAACATTACAAAATGAGAGACCAGTGAATCTAGAATTAATAAAGCCTGTATATCTATCTTCATTGTATGTTCCTGTGTGATTCATTCTCTCAAGCAATCTTATGCTAATGTAGACAAGGCTTGTGGTTTTTTTTACAAGAGCCAACAAGCCAAAAAACATGGTGTTAATGAAGAAAGCCACATATAAAGAGTTGTTAATGCAATCTTATGCTTACTCTTAACAATTTGTTTTCAAATGTTTACTTGAAAGAACCTTATACTCTGAAATCATCATATGAAAAACTTGTTAAATATAATTAAAACACAAACACCAAACCAGAAAAATTTCCACTCTACTATATTCTGCATATTATATTTAATAGCTAGATTAATTTTGCCACAATGCATAGTACTACATCAATGATATGCACTAGAAGTACGTCAGCAAATACTTTAAAGTTAGAAATACACTTTATATCATACAAGCATTTTTAATTCCCACTTTTAAATTATAAAAACAACAATTTTAAACACTTTTATGATAATGTACAAATTCTTTTTGAATATAATTTTCATCAATTTTTGCATATCATTCAATACTGTAGGACACAAGTTTTGAAAGGCCATCTCTTGAAAAAGTTGTTTCTGAATTCAGTTATATATCAGTCGTCAATTACTCAGAACTCAGTTGTCAATGTTCAAATGTAAATTTAAATTCACAACAGTTTGTTTGAGTATTATGTAAGAATGGTTAACCTAATTTCTTTGACAGTTAATACAAAACACACACACAGATATTCAGGCTAGTACCAGGAAGGATATAGGGTACTTTCCATTTGCAAAATCATTCAATTTCACTTTTCCGGCTCTGTTGTACATAAGAGAGGAAAAAAAATGGCAACCAGTCAAAATGTCAACAAATTTGGAGTTTTTTTCTGTATGTATGGATGTTAGTATGTATATGTGGGGCACAATTTTGAAGCTTAATAACTCCTGTGTTTTCTATTGAAAATTTCTGAAATTTTGGAAGGAGGTTTGTGTATTAGTGGAATTGATGCTATTAAATTTAGCTTGTTGAAGGTCATCGGATTGGGGAGATACAGGAGAGTGTGTGTCATATCTTGAGTAAGGTCAAACTTTATGATGATTTTACTTGTTATTAGCATTTACAATTTTTTTATAAAAACCCATCCCTACCCTCAAAATTAAGTTTTTTTACCATTTTATAATAATTGAAAACAAAAAACATTTTTTAATAAAATATTATAACAGATGGCACCACCAAATGTCAGGAAAGTTAAGCAACTCATTGCTGGAATTTTTAATAAGATTTGATAGAATTATGATATCATTTGAAAGAGTAAATACTTCACAGCTAATTCTTATTAGATCTTTCACGTGAATAGTAAGTTTTGTCAAAAGGGCAATGGATGTAAGTGAAACTACGAAATTTGAATACATTAGGTCAACATTGTGGTCATTAATAGAGGCAAAAGTCAGTCAAATGAAATTTGAGTAACATATATGCAATCCTGAACATACGACCATTGCCATTTTTAACCCGTCGACTTTCAGTAAGTCCCTAGAATTACTTTCAATGTAAAATTACTATTACATTGCAAACTTTACTTCAAATATATTTTTCCAACCAAAACTGGATACCTCAGCTACGTTTGGGATAAAATTTCTTTCAAAATGCTATAACATTAGAAAAATGAACTTAGCATTTTAACAGAAATAAAACAAGAATTTTATTGAATGAATTACATGACAAATAATACAAAAAAATCCATTATCAATGCATTAAAAGTTTTCAATTACCTGTTAATAAATTCAGAAATTTACAAAAATCCATTATTTCAATCTTTAAATGTTAATTAAATGTCATCACATATTATCAATCACTCATAAAAATACAGATCTTAATTATCAAAATGAAAAAGTCTTTTGAGAAATGAAAGAACCTTTCTTCTATATAAAAACAATAAATGCTAAACTAATAAATCTTAGTAAAATTACATACACACTATACATGTAAAAAAACGTT
The DNA here is from genome assembly GCF_000671375.1 of Centruroides sculpturatus. Classification (NCBI taxonomy): domain Eukaryota; kingdom Metazoa; phylum Arthropoda; class Arachnida; order Scorpiones; family Buthidae; genus Centruroides; species Centruroides sculpturatus. The sequence continues at coordinate 188,053 of NW_019384861.1, forward strand.
TCTTAACTGATTTTGAAAAGATCATCTTATACCAGCATTTTGTTTATCATATAGTATATTATTAATAATATAATCATTTCTATGAACTCTTTACATATACCATACATAATGAAAAAAATAAACTAAATTACCATCTTTAAATATGGTATTAAATTTTATTAAACAGATAATAAATGTTATCATTCACTACGTTCCTAGCTGTTATAAAATAACAGAGAAAATGTTGTAATCAGTCAATTTATCGACCCTCTGGGATTTTGCATTTTTCATCCCCAATTCCAAAACATCAAAAAAGGGGAACAAAACTGTGTGATTCAAAGTTGTTAAGAAATACGATACGGAATGATGTCTCGACCCGATGACATCATTACGGACTTGCGTGCTATGCATGTTGTGTTCTATCTTAGAGATTTATCTAGTAGGGCCTGCCAGGCTAGTAGGGCCATTCTACCATTTATATAGTTTTAGGGGGTGTGGGAGCTTGCCCTCACCTGGGCACTGAGGTGCAAGCAATAGAAAGCACTGAAGTGCACAACTATATGCAGAACATCAGTCAAGGCGAGCGATAGCAAGCCTTGACAACAAAGAGCACAGAGAATAGGCTTACTGATACATGTTAAAAACTGACCTTTGGAGGCAAATATCTTGCAAAAGGTTGCATGTACAGGTATGGTTCCTTTAATATTTTTGCTTGTACAGAGGGTCTACAATTCTTGGAAGGTGTAGAAGACCTCATTCAGAGCGTTAATCTTAACAGAAAAACAATGAAAGGAACAGACAATCTACATATCATCCTTTGTGAGATACAGCCCCCAAAATCGGCCTATCCGGAACTTTGAAGACCCTCAAAAATGGGATACAATTTAAAAATGAAAAAATTAAAAATTATTTCTTAAAATGATGCTAAACATCAACCGTTTCCCAGATGGCCACAAGATCATCGCTAAAACATGGGAATACTTTCAGAGTGCAATCCAAGTCACGCTGCAAACTCTGTTAAGCCATCACACATTTAGAAGTAACCTGGCTGAGCTTCGAAGGCAAATATCTCACCAAGATGCGGTTCCTTTGACTGTTTTGTTCTGCAGGAGAGGTCCTTTATTCAGAGTCAAAACTTTATTTAAGGATGCGTGTACATGTGTGTATCGGCCCGTATTTTCCTTTACATCTTGAGACCCCACAAACCAAAACTTTTGAAATTTGGCAAGAATACTGTACTTCAATTCATGCATCCATGCTACTACACTTTGAAGATTTATAAGTCAAAGGGGGAGAGGGAGATGGATGACATATCTCAAGTGGGATCAGAGTTCAGGAAAATTTTACTATTTAATGGTATTTGCAATTTTAAAACTCACCCCTACCCAAAATTAAGGCTATTTGCCTTAATTTTGGATAGAAGCGAAGTTACAAATAAAAAATTATCGGATTTTTATTCTCGTCCCCCTTGAAAGTGCCGGGAAATCGCCAATGCACTTTTGAAACACGAACTCCGATAGGCTAATCGGCTAGGCCTAACTGGATGGGTATTAAAACATGCAATAAATAAGAAAATTAACATAAAACACAGACGAAATAAGTAAGGCGCGATAATTTTCAAAGTATACAATTTAAATAAACCGCAGGAAACGTTCCGTTTACTAACCCTGAGAGGATAACGCTCTCACATTAACCACGAACTGCTCCAATGGGGTAGCCATTTTGGTTTCTATGGTTACGGTGTCGACTGGCTCCCTCTTTCGGCAATTATCGATAGAGCACTGGATTTTTTTTTATTTTTTAATTTTTTTTTCTTTGGGGAAGTTGGGGAGAAGATGGCGAACTACGAGGACGAACCTAGGTATAATTTTCGCTTATGTACGAGTTTTAATTTCAATTTTAGAACGTTTCTAGCGCGTACGATGGATTTTAATGTGTTTGAACCCGTGTATAAGATGGAATTAGCTGTATGGAAGTTAATTTTAGTCGAGTTTTCTAAGCCTAAAAGTTTGCTGAGGAATTGCAGTTTTTTACTTTGATTAAAACTTATTTGAAATTAAATTCTGTCGCCTTCGATTTGAATTTAGTCGATTGTAGTTTATTTCGTTTATTGTTTTATCTTTTGTGAATTTCTTAGACTCTTATGTAAACATATTTTTGCAGGAAGAAAGGTTTTAAGCCAAAGAAATATTTAATTTAAATTATATTTTTGTGTCATTTATTCTATGAATGTTTAAATAATACATTGCAATATGTAATGTACAATACATAATACACAGCAACGTGTATTTTATATCATACGGTACATAATATATAGCAATGTATAACGTATAGTGCAATATACAGCAATTTATAATGTACAGTATGTGATATATAGCAATGTATAATGTATGGTGTGTGATGTACAGCATTGTACAGTGATACCAATAATTCATCCGAAAACAATTGGTGAAATCTGAAACCCAGGCAATTATTTCTATATGAATTAATGTAAATCCAATTAATTCATTCCAGACACTCCAAAATACATACCAAAAACACATTTTATAGAGAATAAATATAGCGTTTAACACTAAAAACAATAAGAAATTAATATAAAATGAATATAAAAGACTAATGTAAAGAACAAATGAACATTTAACAGGGCATTCGAAGGGCTGCTGGCTCTGGAAACTTTCTTTGGTTCTGTGATGGAGCTAAAAGGTAAGGAAAGGAATAGAATTGGCTAGACGTGCGGGATAATGCTCACCATACCACACTGAGACGAGAAATGGCACAAGAAACAATGCCACACTGAACAGGAAAACATTTTTGCAAAAACCTTTGTTTTTGCAAAATTAGCAGTGGGGTCGTGCGGGCACGCCAACAAAAACCAAGACAAATTTTTCTCAGAAAAAATTGGAAAAACTGAGGTATTACTGTATAATGTATAGTGCAATATACAGCAGTGTATAATATATAATATACAGTTCTATACATAGCAATATATACAATATGTACAGTTAATATACTATACATACAATATATACTTACATAATATAATTATACAATTGAATGATTTGTGGATTTTTGATAACTCATTCTGTGAAACTTTATAGTAGTTTGCTCAAAAAGGAATTGGTTTTGTGGTATTTTAGAGTCAATTATGCAAAATTTGGCAAATGAGTATGGTGTGCTTAAAAGATAATTTTGCTGTTATTGCTTTTGTATTGTGTAGTTTGACCTTGAAAGTGATTAGAGTAAATTCTTAAGTCTCAGCTGGTGAATGTCTGGAGTAAGTATTCGAAGAGAAACCGTTGTCGACAGTTTAGGAATGTCCTTTATCTCATTTGGAAGTTCTGTTAGTCGAAATTGATGAGTTAATAACTAATATTTAATCAGAATGTGGTGATGATTAGAAACAGCACGCATGCTAATGGATTTAAATTATGTCAGTTTAAGCAAAAACTTCTAATTTCTTCCTGTTTACATACATAAAAATAATATTTAATTATCAAACAAATAATTTCACTCTGCTTTTTTCAGGAGTGCAGAAAAAATTTCATTTGGTTAACACTTCCATATTCAAACTAATGTGAATGAGAATGATCCACATAAAGAAATGTGATAATTTTTAAATAAGACTATAATATTGTATGACTACTATATGTATAAAACATATTTATTATTATTTATTAACCTAGTTTAATATGGCATTACCAAGATTTTTTTAACAATAAACATAAACATACTGAGAGTTTTTAATTAATTCATATTGTTCATGTTTTATTTAACTTCTTCAGAATTAATTTTTTTTGTGATATGTTACATTTATTTAGTTGGTATAACCACACACCTTATTCTTCTGAGAAACTACTTTATTGCTTGAAACAAATGTTTTCAATCTGATCAACAGGCCATCGACAGGTTTTAAACTTCCTGGAACCATTACAATTGGTCTTTATTCAAACTAACATGTGATGACAAATTCAAATACTTTCTAATACTTTGTTAAAAACTAAAAATATACAAAGAATAAATAACAATATAAATACAAACGAAATGAAATACTGTAAAGTAAATAAAATAAAATAACATAAAATACAATAATACATATATGTTAACAGATTTATATATCTCAAATTTCTCTAAACTTAATGCCAGAGTTGGTGAGTGCATCAGTTTAATAATCTTGGCTTCATTTCATTCTACTACTGAACCATCTGCTTGTGCTACTCTGGATAGTGCCGTAGAACAATGCCGTTTGTTCACATTGTAAATATGTTTTTTTTTTTTAAGTCTTTTGCTGAGATTTCTGATGGTGACACCTATCTATTCCTTGTTCATATGTAATTGATTATTCTTATAAGGTTTCTCGTACATCCCTGCCTGTTCTTCTTGATCTTATCCTTGTCATTCCTAAGCAAGTTATAGACTGTGGGAGCTCTTTTGTAAATTAATCTTATGTTTTATTCTGCAATCACTCATAGAACATAACATTGCTGTTGATACTTTTCTTTGTTGTTTTACTCAAATTTGAGTAAGAGCAGATTAATCTCTTGATGATATTGCTCCAAATCCCAATGTCATAGCAACAACTATAATCCTATCCAATTCTTGTAATCTGTTGTACACATTGGAGCAATATTTGAATTCCCTTCTAATTTGAGTCCTCAATATTGAAAGTTTATATGTATGCAGATCATTGGCATTGGAAGGAATGTATAGTGGATCGTGCATGCGCTTTATATATACTTTCATGTTTAAGGAACAGTCATTGAATAAAATGTACACCCTTATTACTAAGTTGTTCCAATTTAAGTTTTAAATCTTAGTTGTTGGAATTATCTCGTTCAAAAACTGTTGTATTCTACTATCATTCTTCCATAAAATGAATACATTATTCACATATCATTTGTACAAGATTATGTCATCTCTAAAACTCCTAATGGTAATCTGTTCTAACCTGCATATAACTAACTCACACAGTAAGCCAGACATCAGGTTGCCCAAAGGAACCTCTTTTGTTTATATATTTTACCTTCAAAGCTGAAGAATGATTGAAAAATCATCATCATGATTTGTAAGTAGCTCTATATCTTTGGGAAAGACCAACACATGTGGGTTCAATTGTGTCAAGATGTCAATTAAAGCATTATAGCATGACTCCAATTTTATAGATGGATACAAATTTTCAAAGTCCATAACTGATCTAATCTCCTTATCCAGTAATGATATGGCTTGGAGCTCAGATATTAAGTTTTGTGGGTTCCTCGTGATAAAACAGTTATTATGATAAAACAGTTATTACCAATCATTTCCGCTAAATGTCGATGTAGTTGTTTCACTAATTTATAAGTCAGACCTTTACACTTTTCTACTACTACTATAATTTCTTTGCCATTTTTATGCATTTTTGCAAAGCCAAATAGTCTGGGAACACTTGGGCTTGTGATGTGTGATCCTTTCAGAAAAGGGAAGAATGAGGCAATGGGTGATCTCCCCAATATCTTGACTTTTCTATCCAACCTATCCACTATGTTGTGATCAACTCTTTCACACACGGTTTTCTCTACATACTCTTCCAATGCCTTGTACCAATGTTTTTTCATAAATTATTGGAAGTGAGGTGAATTGAATGATTTAATCATTTCTTTACTTACACAATATGAGTGCGTTGTATTAATAAAAAAATTTATGTAGAGTAGTTCAAAAATATGAGATCAGAGCAATCATATGTTACTGTATATTACAGTTTTTAAAATAATTTTCAGTTGTCTTCATGTTTTGTCATTTAAGCATGCTCAGGTCTCTCGGATGACAAAACGGCAAAATTAACTTGTATCATGTATTACCATTCATCATCAAAACATTTGATAATTAATGACTTTATATGATTAATCTGATGATTGCATGTTTACATTTACTCTGTCAAGAAATTGTTTTACTTTTTATTTATTTGATATATATTTTTTATCTAAATTATTTAGAATGCTTTTAAATTTTTAATAATTGGAATTTTTTGCAAAAGTTTCATTTGATTTGTTTACACTTTTTTTTGCAGAGTGAGTATTTGGATGGTGATTGCCAAAGGCAATTGAAAACATTAATTATCATTTTATTTTAGAAATTATTATTATATTTTCTTTAGCTGATGAATAAATTTTATCCAGTGACTATGTATTTAATAATTTAATTTATGTTAAAGAACAAAAAGGATTATAGCTCTTGAAATGAAGATTAACTCTGTGTTGAGTAAAAAGAGAGTATTAAAATTTTTTAAAATGAAGTAATGCTGCTTATTTTTTTAATATTTAATATCTCAAGCTTAAAAAAACTTTATTTTAAGTTAATTAAATGTATTTGCTATTTAATATTTATTTGAATTTAAATTAGGGATGACTTAAAATGGATATAATTAATTGAAAATGAAAAATAAAAATCCAAGATATATTTAAGTCTCTTGTTTTAGAACTTTTGAGAACTTTTAAAAGCTTGCCCTGTTTTTCCTTATAAGTTTGTTACAAATAAACAAAAACATTAAAATAATTTAATGCTATTTATTTTTCTTTCTTTCATTGCTTTCTTTAAGTATTGTTTACCACATTACTTATATGAAATTTTTCTAGGAAGCTGGCCAAAAATAAATTGCCGATAATAAAATAATTTTTTGTTTCAGATATTTTAGAATTGTATTTACAACAGACTAATTCTTTTGTAGTAGAATCAAATGTATTATATAAATGTACATACCATATTTTATTATTTTTATTTTCTTTTTTTAAATAATTTATTGATTTTAAAATCAAACTTTATAAAATATACAGGGTGAGCCAAAATGTTTATCACCTATACAGGTGACACAAGGTGGTTATGACCATTGGGCAGCAGCAGTTATTCGTTAGTCATGTGCTGACTTAATGTGGTAAAAGGAATCCCCATTTTGTGTGATTGCTCTTAAAGTGACTCCTTGAGTAAACATTCACCAGTACTACTTCAACATATGTTTATTGATGGTCTTCTTAAGTGATTACTCTTCTGAACTGTAACAGGACTTTTTGTAAACATTTATTAGACAACAAATTAGACATTTCTTAAACAATATGCTTCACAAACTGGTATTCAGTATTTTAAATATCTCTCAAACCTTTACCAGCAAAATTATCTATTAAAAACTATTTTCCCAGTCATCTAAGCAGCACCTTCAAGATATAACAGATGAAGAAAAATATTGTAGGATTATATGGTTGCTTAGACAGCTGTAAACATTTTAATGAATAATTGTAAAGGTGTAAGAATGATTTAATGAAAGTTCTTAAACAGTTATTACCACTTGTAATTAAAAAAATCTCATATGGTATAATTTTATAGAATGACATGGCTTTTTGGCACACACTGTAAATCACAAATTAAGTACATTTTTACAAATTTTTCAATCTTCCTTATATTTATTTCTTGGAATATCAAGTAAATGGCTTAAAAAGTTCACCTAGTTTGTGAATTCCTACATGTAGTGTGTTTGTTTGCCAAAACTAAAGTTTATTATTAAATTAGTGTTTTAACTTCATTTCCTTTGAATTTAATTTTTTGTGCTAGTTCTGAGATGACTTATATTCAAATAGTTAATCAATTTCATTCATTATATTTAAATTTGTACACAAAAAACCACTGAAAAATCTTAAGAAGTCAGAAAATATGTTTAATATTAACATTTTTACTTTCCTGGTTGTTATACAGAGAGAAAGTATGGTGATCCAACAAAAAATGATCCCCCCCATATTTTTACATTTTTGGACTTAGGATAGGACACCTTGAAAAGTCAAGAAATGCAAATAAATTTGGGAATAATTTCTATATGTATGAATGTGTGTGTGAGACATGATTTTGTTCACCCTGTTTGAAGCTTAACTCCTGTGCTTTTTGTCAAAAATTTCTGAAATTTTGCAGGGAAGTTTGTTTATTAGGGAATTGATGCATTGATGCTATTAAATTTTGCTGATTAACAGTCGAGGGGGTAGGGAGATAATGGGAGTTGTGTATATCCATAGGGTTGGACTTCATGACAAAATTTACAATTTTTTATAAAACCCATCCCTACCCTCAAAATTAAGCTTTTTGCCATTTTATAATAATTAAAAATATAAAAAGTTTATTAAAAAATAAAATATAAAATATGGTAACAGATGGCACCACCACAAATTTTAAATGTTACCAGGAAAGTTGAGCAACTCGTTGCTGGTTTATTTCTAGGATAGATTTATTTCAAACATTGTAAGACTGGAATAAAGTATTTCATAAAAAAACGCAAACCTATGAACCTTATAAATGAAATTCCAGTATAATAACCTGAAGATCTCCTTTGTAAATCGAAAATGTTTGTATTTTATCTGCATTAAATTATACTGGAATTCCATTTATAAGGTTCATAGGTCTGATTTTTTATGATAGATTTATCTCATCTCCAGATCACAAAAAAATCAATATTATATATTTTAAAATAAAAATCATACAACATTTTTAAATAGAACAAATAGCATACCTTGAACAGATTAAATTCAAGTTTAAAACAAATCTTATCATCATAAACAGACAGATTTAAACATAAGGAACCGGTGACACAGACTTTATTAGTGTTTTAAGACAAAGTCTGTGTCACCGGTTCCTTTTTCAGAAAATCTTTTTATTTTTAATTGGATAAATTTTTGTGTTTTTAAAGGACATTTTAGCATTTTGACGGCTAGTAACCTAGAAAGGAAGGTTGGTCACTGAGATTGTACAGTCTGGAACATGAAGTTAATAAATGATGGTCTCTATTTGGGTGGACTTTGCCTTAAAATACTTAACTATAATAAGATCCATACGATGAAAAAACTACGAATATATATATATAAATAATTCCCAAACAAAACTGCAAAATATGCCAATATAAACAGTCTGTACAAATCAGATGGTGTTAAAAGTAACACCATCTGATGAATCATAAGCTCTTACAATCCTTTAGGCTCTTGACATCCAAAATTCAAGAGTCTACGTCAGAACTTCCTTTTTTTGATATTTAACAAAGTACCATTTGATATTGCATTTACTAATTCCTGTTTCATATGGAGTGTGGAAGCAATCTCAAATTGATAAGATGATTGATACCACTTTCCAATTGACCTCTTGACCTTTGTCATTTGCTTTCCATGCTTTATAAATATTTAATATTATCAAGGGTTTCATCAGCTGTGCATTAAGGAAATGGAATGTGTTACCTGTGTAATCTGGTAGATCATTTGGCAATACTAATTGAATTGGATTGTTGTATATGCTAATAGCATATACAGCAATCCTAACAACAAAATACTAATTGAATTGGATTGTTGTATATGCTAATAGCATATACAACAATCCAATTCAATTAGTATTGCCAAATGATCTACCAGATTCTTTATTAGGCTAGATTAAGACTAATTTAATCATGAGATGGCAGCCTAAACACCTACCTCTAGCCAAACTGCTTTGTATCTGATTATTTAATTAGCTTTAATATTGCCTGATAAACAATCTGGAAGGTCATTTGGCAATACTAACTATATAAAATCTTGTTGCACCTATCTTTAAATCTCTCAATGGAATCTTGTACACACCTGCCTTCTTATTGATTTTGGCAACTTCTCATTTCTAATGAGGTAATAAACTGAAGGTTGTTGCATTATTATTATTATGTACATTTAAAGTAGGGGCATGTTATCAAGTAACTTAGAGGGCAATAATCCAGTGACAGCTACCTTGCAGATTATCTCTTGCTGTTGTCCACCATTCTGTTCTGGTGGGCTTGACTCCTTATTTAGTCTATCCTGTTCATTACTGAATGAAATATATTATCCACTAATTTAGCCACTAACTTGGATCTATATCCAAACTCTTCACTAATTCTTTAATTACTAATAATTCTTGTCCAAAGCTTCCTTACTGAAAGAGAACAATGGAGCCCTTCTAACCCAGTGCAGAAAGCTGAAATCTTTCACACAAATAAGTCCTTGGATGCAGTGGTGTAGCTAGGGGGTGGCAGGGTGTCCCGCACTAGGTGTCACCTGTTTAGGGGTGACACCCCTACCATGAAAAAATAAAACCTTAAATAAACCATCACAATGTTTTTCAACAATAAATCACTTAGGCTTGAAGCCAAGTTATCTATATTAAATAGCTTCTTGATTCTGTAAAATTAAATTAAATCCGAGTCTTATGGTCACATTAAAGTTATTTCTGAGAATTTGTGTATCAGTTGCTTCATGTGAGAGGAGTTTCAGCAAACTAAAATTAATTAAAAATTACTTACGGGCAAAATGACCCAAATGAAACAATCTTGGCATGTTAACAATAGAACATGAGTCAATGCAAAATATAAATTTTGAAGATGTGATTTCCAAGTTTGCAGCTGTTAAAGCTAGAAAGAAAAGCTTTTAAGTGTTTGTACATAATATGTATATGAGAGTATATTAATTCTACTTTCATTCTTCTTTTGCCATACACAACTTTCACTTTCATACATCAATGTGAAAGAATATTTAATAAAACTATACTGTTATTATCATAATATTGTAACTTGATAATTAATGACTCTTATTTGTATTTATTAAATAAAATCACACTTTACGTTTATCGGATTTTTATTAATTTTAATAGTTTTCATTCTTGGGGTGACACCACGATATCTGCACCAGGTGCCACCCATGCTAGCTACGCCATTGCTTGGATGCTTCGCATACATTCAGTCCAAACACATGTTACTGAAGTTGGCTTCCTACAGATGTGTGTAGGCAACTTTGGATTATTTGAATGTTAGTATCAAGATAATTTATGAAAGTATTGTCAACTTGCTGAAATCTAAGCAGACCAAATCATTTACAATAAAATCACTGACACATATCACAATTAGAGAAAATGTGGTCTAAAACTGTTTGACTTTTGGATATTTTTAAAATTCCTTTATTTATTAATCTATAAATTGGTGGTAATATATTGATGTTTTAATGAAATTGCTCTAGTCAAAAATTGATTTTACATTCAAATGTAAAAAACAGGCAAAACCAGAGATGTCTGGTCATATTATTTCCCACGTGGTTTGTATTAATATTCAAGATAAAATCAGAATATACATTTCTCTGCTTTCTTATTATTAATATGTCATTCTATATACATGTCAATATATATATGAATGACATATATATCTTGCTCATAGTAGTAAACACCAGATTTTTCTTGATCATAGAAATCAGTTTTGTGGATGTAAAGAAAACCATTCAAACAACTTACAAGGTTAAAACTTTTAAAACAAGGTTTAATAATAATCAAAAGTTAGTAAAGATATAGAAAATAAGGAGAATTCTTTCACAATAAAATATTTTCTTTTATAAATTCTCAACAAGGAGTTGGCCTTGTTGTTTTCATTCTAAGATTACTAAAACTGTTTTAAGACTTATATTAAGTTTTTCATTTCATTATACTCTATATCAGCGCTGTCCAACTTATCATAGTCTGCGGGCCATATTTTTTTTATCAAACATTTCGGGGGCCAAGAAGGTTAATAAACCACACGACATTTGCATAGTGCTACGGTTCAGTAAGCACAAATTGGTCAGCGAGTCCGATGTTGACGCTATAAAAAGGCGACAGTTCGACACACCGGATATACGTCACTCTCGTCTAAGTTCGACTTGGGAATTTTTTTGTTCAATAATAAATGTGAATTCTTCTTCCTGGAAAAAATAAGACATTCCCTGAAAATAAGACCTAGCGCATTTTTCAGAGCAAAAATTAACATAAGACAGTCTTATTTTCGGGAAAACACGTTAGTAAAATAATTTTAATATTAATAATAATAATTTAGTAACAAATTTATTCATAGTAAAATGTACTTGAGGGCTGTAAAAATTATTTGGCGGGCCGTATACGGCCCGCGGGCCGCCAGTTGGACAGCGCTGCTCTATATTATATAAAATATAGAGTATAATACATAGAATAGATATAATAGTGTGTGTAATAATAGCATATAACATGAAATATCTGGAGTGTCCTATGTTACTTTTACTTGATACATTCCTTAAAAGCGTTTTAGTTTATAAAATCTTTTTTTATTCTCAACTTAACATTATGACAAGTTTATACAACATTATCTAAGTTCATTAGATACCTAACATAGTCAGAAACATAGTGGAACAAAGTTGATATAACATGCCATTATAAATTACATTATCATCATCCATCACATGCATTGCATTGTCGTCTTTTTTTCTTTCATAACAGTCATTATGCAAGTGTTTTGATTATAATTTCAATTATATAAAGAGAAGAAATACTTTTTAAGACATGACTAAGTACTTTCAAATGAATATAAAAGACAGTTCTATCTTTTATATTTATCTAATAAATCAATTTTCAAAAAAAAATGAGACTACATGGACAATAATAATAATAACAACAAAACATTTTTATCCATTTTGCCTTGGCATAATACTAGGCATCAGTATATATGCTGTGTAGGACACTTCATTAAAACAATGATAGCATGGATCTAATTTTAATGCTTGCAGATTGGATTGTTTTTCAGGTTTATGAATTTATTATTATAGAGGAAAGGTAATTTTGTTTAACTTTGAAGAAATGCATGATTTCCTGCTTCTTCATGCATAAAATCTTAACTTTGTAATTTAATTTAATCAGAAAATAATGAAAACAGGTATTAGTTTCTATAGATAATCAATAACACAGAACATAATTTAAATATTAATTCTGTTCTGTTTAATGACCGTAACTATGTACTTGTTATTTTGTTCTGAATAATTGTAAAATTTGTAGATTTGACATTGATTAAAATGATTTAAATTTAAGAGACAGGAATAACTGGTTATTATATTTTTATATAATAAAATTTGAAATTATAATGATTTGTTGTGTCGTGGTTTATTTTTATTTCATAAAATGAAATTTTGAACCCAGATATCTATAAGGTCAGCATTCTTAAAAGGCTGTTAAAACTAATATTTGTTTATTAAACTTTTCAAGAAAAGTTAAATAAACAAATATGTATTTTGTTTTTTTCTAAAAGAAATATATATTCAAGAAAAATCACTGGTTTCAAGCTATTTTCAAGGATAGTAAAGGAAGATATATACAAATTAAGCGGTTAAAAAAGGTGAGGCAACAATTACTGTGAACGATGCAATAATACAACTCCCGTAATAGTATCATTATCATCAAAGATTAAAAACACTTGAGAATTTATATCGTTGCTATACTAATTCTTCTTTTACTGCACACATGAATAGTACAGTGAGCTTTTAGAATCTACAAGCACAATAGTCAAACTGTTTTATGCAACTGTGCACTAGAAAAAGAATTGGAAACCAAAGTAGAAAACTTCTAAATTTATGACGTTGAAAGTAAATTATCTTATATAAGTTATCTCTTGATTTATATATAAGTTATTTATACTATTTTCTATTTAAGAACTTGATATCAAAGTAAGTCCTTTGATTCGGAACTTGTCAAGATTAATTTTTTTTTCTTACTCCAGTTTTACAATCTTAATTCATTGGTTATTATTTATAAATTTTATTTACTTTTAATTATAATATATTTCTATATTTCTAAATATTTTATGATCTGATCTGCACTAGGTGTCACCTGTTTAGGGGTGACACCCCTACCATGAAAAAATAAAACCTTAAATAAACCATCACAATGTTTTTCAACAATAAATCACTTAGGCTTGAAGCCAAGTTATCTATATTAAATANAAAATGAAAAATAAAAATCCAAGATATATTTAAGTCTCTTGTTTTAGAACTTTTGAGAACTTTTAAAAGCTTGCCCTGTTTTTCCTTATAAGTTTGTTACAAATAAACAAAAACATTAAAATAATTTAATGCTATTTATTTTTCTTTCTTTCATTACTTTCTTTAAGTATTGTTTACCACATTACTTATATGAAATTTTTCTAGGAAGCTGGCCAAAAATAAATTGCCGATAATAAAATAATTTTTTGTTTCAGATATTTTAGAATTGTATTTACAACAGACTAATTCTTTTGTAGTAGAATCAAATGTATTATATAAATGTACATACCATATTTTATTATTTTTATTTTCTTTTTTTAAATAATTTATTGATTTTAAAATCAAACTTTATAAAATATACAGGGTGAGCCAAAATGTTTATCACCTATACAGGTGACACAAGGTGGTTATGACCATTGGGCAGCAGCAGTTATTCGTTAGTCATGTGCTGACTTAATGTGGTAAAAGGAATCCCCATTTTGTGTGATTGCTCTTAAAGTGACTCCTTGAGTAAACATTCACCAGTACTACTTCAACATATGTTTATTGATGGTCTTCTTAAGTGATTACTCTTCTGAACTGTAACAGGACTTTTTGTAAACATTTATTAGACAACAAATTAGACATTTCTTAAACAATATGCTTCACAAACTGGTATTCAGTATTTTAAATATCTCTCAAACCTTTACCAGCAAAATTATCTATTAAAAACTATTTTCCCAGTCATCTAAGCAGCACCTTCAAGATATAACAGATGAAGAAAAATATTGTAGGATTATATGGTTGCTTAGACAGCTGTAAACATTTTAATGAATAATTGTAAAGGTGTAAGAATGATTTAATGAAAGTTCTTAAACAGTTATTACCACTTGTAATTAAAAAAATCTCATATGGTATAATTTTATAGAATGACATGGCTTTTTGGCACACACTGTAAATCACAAATTAAGTACATTTTTACAAATTTTTCAATCTTCCTTATATTTATTTCTTGGAATATCAAGTAAATGGCTTAAAAAGTTCACCTAGTTTGTGAATTCCTACATGTAGTGTGTTTGTTTGCCAAAACTAAAGTTTATTATTAAATTAGTGTTTTAACTTCATTTCCTTTGAATTTAATTTTTTGTGCTAGTTCTGAGATGACTTATATTCAAATAGTTAATCAATTTCATTCATTATATTTAAATTTGTACACAAAAAACCACTGAAAAATCTTAAGAAGTCAGAAAATATGTTTAATATTAACATTTTTACTTTCCTGGTTGTTATACAGAGAGAAAGTATGGTGATCCAACAAAAAATGATCCCCCCCATATTTTTACATTTTTGGACTTAGGATAGGACACCTTGAAAAGTCAAGAAATGCAAATAAATTTGGGAATAATTTCTATATGTATGAATGTGTGTGTGAGACATGATTTTGTTCACCCTGTTTGAAGCTTAACTCCTGTGCTTTTTGTCAAAAATTTCTGAAATTTTGCAGGGAAGTTTGTTTATTAGGGAATTGATGCATTGATGCTATTAAATTTTGCTGATTAACAGTCGAGGGGGTAGGGAGATAATGGGAGTTGTGTATATCCATAGGGTTGGACTTCATGACAAAATTTACAATTTTTTATAAAACCCATCCCTACCCTCAAAATTAAGCTTTTTGCCATTTTATAATAATTAAAAATATAAAAAGTTTATTAAAAAATAAAATATAAAATATGGTAACAGATGGCACCACCACAAATTTTAAATGTTACCAGGAAAGTTGAGCAACTCGTTGCTGGTTTATTTCTAGGATAGATTTATTTCAAACATTGTAAGACTGGAATAAAGTATTTCATAAAAAAACGCAAACCTATGAACCTTATAAATGAAATTCCAGTATAATAACCTGAAGATCTCCTTTGTAAATCGAAAATGTTTGTATTTTATCTGCATTAAATTATACTGGAATTCCATTTATAAGGTTCATAGGTCTGATTTTTTATGATAGATTTATCTCATCTCCAGATCACAAAAAAATCAATATTATATATTTTAAAATAAAAATCATACAACATTTTTAAATAGAACAAATAGCATACCTTGAACAGATTAAATTCAAGTTTAAAACAAATCTTATCATCATAAACAGACAGATTTAAACATAAGGAACCGGTGACACAGACTTTATTAGTGTTTTAAGACAAAGTCTGTGTCACCGGTTCCTTTTTCAGAAAATCTTTTTATTTTTAATTGGATAAATTTTTGTGTTTTTAAAGGACATTTTAGCATTTTGACGGCTAGTAACCTAGAAAGGAAGGTTGGTCACTGAGATTGTACAGTCTGGAACATGAAGTTAATAAATGATGGTCTCTATTTGGGTGGACTTTGCCTTAAAATACTTAACTATAATAAGATCCATACGATGAAAAAACTACGAATATATATATAAATAATTCCCAAACAAAACTGCAAAATATGCCAATATAAACAGTCTGTACAAATCAGATGGTGTTAAAAGTAACACCATCTGATGAATCATAAGCTCTTACAATCCTTTAGGCTCTTGACATCCAAAATTCAAGAGTCTACGTCAGAACTTCCTTTTTTTGATATTTAACAAAGTACCATTTGATATTGCATTTACTAATTCCTGTTTCATATGGAGTGTGGAAGCAATCTCAAATTGATAAGATGATTGATACCACTTTCCAATTGACCTCTTGACCTTTGTCATTTGCTTTCCATGCTTTATAAATATTTAATATTATCAAGGGTTTCATCAGCTGTGCATTAAGGAAATGGAATGTGTTACCTGTGTAATCTGGTAGATCATTTGGCAATACTAATTGAATTGGATTGTTGTATATGCTAATAGCATATACAGCAATCCTAACAACAAAATACTAATTGAATTGGATTGTTGTATATGCTAATAGCATATACAACAATCCAATTCAATTAGTATTGCCAAATGATCTACCAGATTCTTTATTAGGCTAGATTAAGACTAATTTAATCATGAGATGGCAGCCTAAACACCTACCTCTAGCCAAACTGCTTTGTATCTGATTATTTAATTAGCTTTAATATTGCCTGATAAACAATCTGGAAGGTCATTTGGCAATACTAACTATATAAAATCTTGTTGCACCTATCTTTAAATCTCTCAATGGAATCTTGTACACACCTGCCTTCTTATTGATTTTGGCAACTTCTCATTTCTAATGAGGTAATAAACTGAAGGTTGTTGCATTATTATTATTATGTACATTTAAAGTAGGGGCATGTTATCAAGTAACTTAGAGGGCAATAATCCAGTGACAGCTACCTTGCAGATTATCTCTTGCTGTTGTCCACCATTCTGTTCTGGTGGGCTTGACTCCTTATTTAGTCTATCCTGTTCATTACTGAATGAAATATATTATCCACTAATTTAGCCACTAACTTGGATCTATATCCAAACTCTTCACTAATTCTTTAATTACTAATAATTCTTGTCCAAAGCTTCCTTACTGAAAGAGAACAATGGAGCCCTTCTAACCCAGTGCAGAAAGCTGAAATCTTTCACACAAATAAGTCCTTGGATGCAGTGGTGTAGCTAGGGGGTGGCAGGGTGTCCCGCACTAGGTGTCACCTGTTTAGGGGTGACACCCCTACCATGAAAAAATAAAACCTTAAATAAACCATCACAATGTTTTTCAACAATAAATCACTTAGGCTTGAAGCCAAGTTATCTATATTAAATAGCTTCTTGATTCTGTAAAATTAAATTAAATCCGAGTCTTATGGTCACATTAAAGTTATTTCTGAGAATTTGTGTATCAGTTGCTTCATGTGAGAGGAGTTTCAGCAAACTAAAATTAATTAAAAATTACTTACGGGCAAAATGACCCAAATGAAACAATCTTGGCATGTTAACAATAGAACATGAGTCAATGCAAAATATAAATTTTGAAGATGTGATTTCCAAGTTTGCAGCTGTTAAAGCTAGAAAGAAAAGCTTTTAAGTGTTTGTACATAATATGTATATGAGAGTATATTAATTCTACTTTCATTCTTCTTTTGCCATACACAACTTTCACTTTCATACATCAATGTGAAAGAATATTTAATAAAACTATACTGTTATTATCATAATATTGTAACTTGATAATTAATGACTCTTATTTGTATTTATTAAATAAAATCACACTTTACGTTTATCGGATTTTTATTAATTTTAATAGTTTTCATTCTTGGGGTGACACCACGATATCTGCACCAGGTGCCACCCATGCTAGCTACGCCATTGCTTGGATGCTTCGCATACA
Source organism: Centruroides sculpturatus (assembly GCF_000671375.1). Classification (NCBI taxonomy): domain Eukaryota; kingdom Metazoa; phylum Arthropoda; class Arachnida; order Scorpiones; family Buthidae; genus Centruroides; species Centruroides sculpturatus. Next base: position 206,117 of record NW_019384861.1, read on the forward strand.
TTCAGTCCAAACACATGTTACTGAAGTTGGCTTCCTACAGATGTGTGTAGGCAACTTTGGATTATTTGAATGTTAGTATCAAGATAATTTATGAAAGTATTGTCAACTTGCTGAAATCTAAGCAGACCAAATCATTTACAATAAAATCACTGACACATATCACAATTAGAGAAAATGTGGTCTAAAACTGTTTGACTTTTGGATATTTTTAAAATTCCTTTATTTATTAATCTATAAATTGGTGGTAATATATTGATGTTTTAATGAAATTGCTCTAGTCAAAAATTGATTTTACATTCAAATGTAAAAAACAGGCAAAACCAGAGATGTCTGGTCATATTATTTCCCACGTGGTTTGTATTAATATTCAAGATAAAATCAGAATATACATTTCTCTGCTTTCTTATTATTAATATGTCATTCTATATACATGTCAATATATATATGAATGACATATATATCTTGCTCATAGTAGTAAACACCAGATTTTTCTTGATCATAGAAATCAGTTTTGTGGATGTAAAGAAAACCATTCAAACAACTTACAAGGTTAAAACTTTTAAAACAAGGTTTAATAATAATCAAAAGTTAGTAAAGATATAGAAAATAAGGAGAATTCTTTCACAATAAAATATTTTCTTTTATAAATTCTCAACAAGGAGTTGGCCTTGTTGTTTTCATTCTAAGATTACTAAAACTGTTTTAAGACTTATATTAAGTTTTTCATTTCATTATACTCTATATCAGCGCTGTCCAACTTATCATAGTCTGCGGGCCATATTTTTTTTATCAAACATTTCGGGGCCAAGAAGGTTAATAAACCACACGACATTTGCATAGTGCTACGGTTCAGTAAGCACAAATTGGTCAGCGAGTCCGATGTTGACGCTATAAAAAGGCGACAGTTCGACACACCGGATATACGTCACTCTCGTCTAAGTTCAACTTGGGAATTTTTTTGTTCAATAATAAATGTGAATTCTTCTTCCTGGAAAAAATAAGACATTCCCTGAAAATAAGACCTAGCGCATTTTTCAGAGCAAAAATTAACATAAGACAGTCTTATTTTCGGGAAAACACGTTAGTAAAATAATTTTAATATTAATAATAATAATTTAGTAACAAATTTATTCATAGTAAAATGTACTCGCGGAGTTCTTTACGGTAAGCCTTAATCCTGTCCATCTCCCCGGGGGGGATTTCGACATGTATATTATATAAAAACACGTGCGTATTTGAATGCAGCATTGTGTCAAAATTTCAAAGGAACCGGTAGGAACAAACGAACATTACATTTTTATTTATATAGA
>NW_019384861.1:207848-215533 GCF_000671375.1 Centruroides sculpturatus
TTTTATCATGAAGTCAAAAATTTTATGATCTTAAAACATTTAAACTTTAATCCAAAAGCAAAGTTGCCAATTAATTAATATACCATAACATATGTTTAGTTTTTCAAGTAATAATATGTAGCAACTGTAATTAAATAAAATAATATAACTTTTATACATTTTGGCCATTTGTTTTAACTGCTTGCATAAACTTGTTCTAATCAGTTGTGCTCTATTTTAATTGTATTACTATAATTTTGTGTTGATAACCTGCATGAGGTAATTTGAAAGAGGATATGAGTTATGTGATGGGAAGGTTGAATTAGGTGCCAATTTTAAATTGCAATTATAAACTTATCCAACAACTTTTCTTTTGTGTGCCATAGATGTATTCATCTGCTGTCTTGATTTTTCCCAAAACCACAAATTCCTATTCATTTTCTGTATGTTCAATCCAATATTTGAATTGGATAGATATTTCTGTTTGAATTTGCATTTCAATAGCTGGTAAATTTCCTGTAATTATCCCTTATCTATATAATTACATCATTTCAGAGAGCTTCAAGACATTTGCCACAATAATTGTCATCCTAATAAGCTTTAAAGTCATTGCTCTTTTCATCATTATAAAGTGAATTTTGACAACTAAAACTAGTTGCACACATTTAAAACAATAGCCTAACTTGTTTATGCAATAATTATTTTTATGTATGTATGACATCGTTACTTTCTGCCATTAACATTTTGTTAACAAAATCAAAATTAAAAAAACTTTTACCATATAAGCGTTAAATTAAATACGTATGTCACTAGATTGACGAGCGCTTTCGACGATACACACTTTCGTCTTCTTCAGGTCATTAGAAGATATAAGATCCTTTTTTTTTTAATAGTGACATACGTATTTAATTTAACACTTATATGGTAAAAGTTTTTGTAACAAATTATTAGCGTGCTGTCTATCACTATATTATCAAAATTAAAGATGGCATTGTTACAGTTTTGATTTATTTGCTTCATTTTTTAAACTCTAATGTACAAATTTGTTTTGTATGATTTAAATTATTATTAAATAACTTTTACATTATAAGACTGTAGTAACCCTTGTTAATTTTAAAACTGGAACTATCTTTTAAATACTAAAATTTACACCTTTCTCTCACTTTCCAGCATTTACTGATTAAAAATGAACATTTTCAGCTACCTTTAGTGGCCTGCGTCAGGTTAAGCAGATTTTATACATCAAAGAAAAACCGGCATTATTCCAAACTTCGAACCTGCTATAGACATTCGACATAGAATCTACTTAAAGAGTTGTGTTAAGCTTAGTTTATAGACATCAAATTATAGGTGAAAATTTGAAAGAGAAATTATTATTACATTCGCAATGCCATCTTTTCCAGCAAATTTTTCTGTTTTATGAATCAAAATTGCATTTTAACATGTTAAACTTTACTGCTAGTGAAAAATATTCAATGTTGATCAAAATGATGAATTTCTGGAGATAAGAGAAATTTGAATGAAATAGCTATGAATATACTTTCTAATTATATTCTTACAATTGTTGGAATTATTTTTAAGGTTTTATTTTTCAATAAATAGACAAAATAAGCATAAAAAACAATTTGTTGACAAAATAAATAGACAAAATAAGCATAAAAAACAATTCATTATTAATTAACACAAGATTGCAATCTTGTGTTAATTAATAATGATTGCTCATTTCTCTGTTTTCATTTTGCAAACTAGCATTAAGAATCAAATTTGCTACGTGAATATAAATCTTTCTTCACATTCTGCTTTCATTAGTAAATATCTATTTGAACTGAGCTTAGGTGATGCGTAGAACTGTATGATTCAGGGACCTTTCAAATTTGGTAGTATATTTTAGTATTTAAATCATTAAGTTGATAATTATTGAAAATATAATTGTGGTGGTATTTGTTGCATCTACAGAATGAGCATTTTTAGTTAAAATTGATCAAGAATTACATTCAAACATGTAAAGAGAGACTTTCTTCACTTTCAATCTTGTCCATTGAAAGGGATATTGCTGCAGAACTGGACTTGTTTTCTATAACTGATTAATTTAGCATTGTTAAAAGCAGAGAGAGCAGTTTTGTAAATGAATTTTTGTACACTGTACATGGGTGCTCCAGAAGTTAGATATATATAGTAGAGTAGAATAAATGAAAGTTTTATTTCCATTCTAGCAATATTCTAGAGCAGGGGTTACCAAACCATGGCCTGCAAGGTCAGTTTCTCCAGCCCTCTGCCACACTGTGCCACAAATGAGCTAAAATATAATTATTTATATAGATATATCATAGATTTTCAATAAACTTATTTTAATTTTTTCTACATAGTAAGTGTAAGTAAAAATGCCATAAGTGGTGGTCCAATCTGATTTTTTGCATCTGACACTAATATAATTTTTAGGAAAATCAGTGAAATAAAAAATTTGGCAACTTTTTGCAACTTTGGATATCAGAGCACTTGTATAAGTACCTGCAAAAATGTTTCTAACAAAAGTGATTACGAGCTTGCTGAAGCGATCATGTTTGTGAATTGATAAATAAATACTTTATGTTGGTTTTTTGTGTATTCAGTGTACTGTATTGAACAAAATGGTTAAGTGACCTGTGCTTGTCATTCTCTCAGTTGTGGCCCACTGTGAAAAAGTTTGGTGACCACTGATGGTGTTCTAGAGTATGTGTCACTGTACGTTATCCATACAAATTACTGTACTATATGCTAATAAAAATTTCTTTCAGTTGTATGAGCATTCTGTACCAAATTACAGTAGTTAAAATACCAAAAGCATCAAATTAACAAGCTATAAAAAGACTAATTTAATAATTAGATAATAAGTAATTTGTCTAGAGGTAGGCAGTTAAGCTTCTATCTTGTTTTAATTCTAATTCAGAATTTCTGGAAGAAAAGAATTAGCCCTGAATGGAGCTCACATTTGCAACTGTCACAACTGCTTTATTATTAAAATTAATGCAAGATGCAACTTAATATCATGAAGTCAAAAATTTTATGATCTTAAAACATTTAAACTTTAATCCAAAAGCAAAGTTGCCAATTAATTAATATACCATAACATATGTTTAGTTTTTCAAGTAATAATATGTAGCAACTGTAATTAAATAAAATAATATAACTTTTATACATTTTGGCCATTTGTTTTAACTGCTTGCATAAACTTGTTCTAATCAGTTGTGCTCTATTTTAATTGTATTACTATAATTTTGTGTTGATAACCTGCATGAGGTAATTTGAAAGAGGATATGAGTTATGTGATGGGAAGGTTGAATTAGGTGCCAATTTTAAATTGCAATTATAAACTTATCCAACAACTTTTCTTTTGTGTGCCATAGATGTATTCATCTGCTGTCTTGATTTTTCCCAAAACCACAAATTCCTATTCATTTTCTGTATGTTCAATCCAATATTTGAATTGGATAGATATTTCTGTTTGAATTTGCATTTCAATAGCTGGTAAATTTCCTGTAATTATCCCTTATCTATATAATTACATCATTTCAGAGAGCTTCAAGACATTTGCCACAATAATTGTCATCCTAATAAGCTTTAAAGTCATTGCTCTTTTCATCATTATAAAGTGAATTTTGACAACTAAAACTAGTTGCACACATTTAAAACAATAGCCTAACTTGTTTATGCAATAATTATTTTTATGTATGTATGACATCGTTACTTTCTGCCATTAACATTTTGTTAACAAAATCAAAATTAAAAAAACTTTTACCATATAAGCGTTAAATTAAATACGTATGTCACTAGATTGATGAGCGCTTTCGACGATACACACTTTCGTCTTCTTCAGGTCATTAGAAGATATAAGATCCTTTTTTTTTTAATAGTGACATACGTATTTAATTTAACACTTATATGGTAAAAGTTTTTGTAACAAATTATTAGCGTGCTGTCTATCACTATATTATCAAAATTAAAGATGGCATTGTTACAGTTTTGATTTATTTGCTTCATTTTTTAAACTCTAATGTACAAATTTGTTTTGTATGATTTAAATTATTATTAAATAACTTTTACATTATAAGACTGTAGTAACCCTTGTTAATTTTAAAACTGGAACTATCTTTTAAATACTAAAATTTACACCTTTCTCTCACTTTCCAGCATTTACTGATTAAAAATGAACATTTTCAGCTACCTTTAGTGGCCTGCGTCAGGTTAAGCAGATTTTATACATCAAAGAAAAACCGGCATTATTCCAAACTTCGAACCTGCTATAGACATTCGACATAGAATCTACTTAAAGAGTTGTGTTAAGCTTAGTTTATAGACATCAAATTATAGGTGAAAATTTGAAAGAGAAATTATTATTACATTCGCAATGCCATCTTTTCCAGCAAATTTTTCTGTTTTATGAATCAAAATTGCATTTTAACATGTTAAACTTTACTGCTAGTGAAAAATATTCAATGTTGATCAAAATGATGAATTTCTGGAGATAAGAGAAATTTGAATGAAATAGCTATGAATATACTTTCTAATTATATTCTTACAATTGTTGGAATTATTTTTAAGGTTTTATTTTTCAATAAATAGACAAAATAAGCATAAAAAACAATTTGTTGACAAAATAAATAGACAAAATAAGCATAAAAAACAATTCATTATTAATTAACACAAGATTGCAATCTTGTGTTAATTAATAATGATTGCTCATTTCTGTTTTCATTTTGCAAACTAGCATTAAGAATCAAATTTGCTACGTGAATATAAATCTTTCTTCACATTCTGCTTTCATTAGTAAATATCTATTTGAACTGAGCTTAGGTGATGCGTAGAACTGTATGATTCAGGGACCTTTCAAATTTGGTAGTATATTTTAGTATTTAAATCATTAAGTTGATAATTATTGAAAATATAATTGTGGTGGTATTTGTTGCATCTACAGAATGAGCATTTTTAGTTAAAATTGATCAAGAATTACATTCAAACATGTAAAGAGAGACTTTCTTCACNTAGCATATACAACAATCCAATTCAATTAGTATTGCCAAATGATCTACCAGATTCTTTATTAGGCTAGATTAAGACTAATTTAATCATGAGATGGCAGCCTAAACACCTACCTCTAGCCAAACTGCTTTGTATCTGATTATTTAATTAGCTTTAATATTGCCTGATAAACAATCTGGAAGGTCATTTGGCAATACTAACTATATAAAATCTTGTTGCACCTATCTTTAAATCTCTCAATGGAATCTTGTACACACCTGCCTTCTTATTGATTTTGGCAACTTCTCATTTCTAATGAGGTAATAAACTGAAGGTTGTTGCATTATTATTATTATGTACATTTAAAGTAGGGGCATGTTATCAAGTAACTTAGAGGGCAATAATCCAGTGACAGCTACCTTGCAGATTATCTCTTGCTGTTGTCCACCATTCTGTTCTGGTGGGCTTGACTCCTTATTTAGTCTATCCTGTTCATTACTGAATGAAATATATTATCCACTAATTTAGCCACTAACTTGGATCTATATCCAAACTCTTCACTAATTCTTTAATTACTAATAATTCTTGTCCAAAGCTTCCTTACTGAAAGAGAACAATGGAGCCCTTCTAACCCAGTGCAGAAAGCTGAAATCTTTCACACAAATAAGTCCTTGGATGCAGTGGTGTAGCTAGGGGGTGGCAGGGTGTCCCGCACTAGGTGTCACCTGTTTAGGGGTGACACCCCTACCATGAAAAAATAAAACCTTAAATAAACCATCACAATGTTTTTCAACAATAAATCACTTAGGCTTGAAGCCAAGTTATCTATATTAAATAGCTTCTTGATTCTGTAAAATTAAATTAAATCCGAGTCTTATGGTCACATTAAAGTTATTTCTGAGAATTTGTGTATCAGTTGCTTCATGTGAGAGGAGTTTCAGCAAACTAAAATTAATTAAAAATTACTTACGGGCAAAATGACCCAAATGAAACAATCTTGGCATGTTAACAATAGAACATGAGTCAATGCAAAATATAAATTTTGAAGATGTGATTTCCAAGTTTGCAGCTGTTAAAGCTAGAAAGAAAAGCTTTTAAGTGTTTGTACATAATATGTATATGAGAGTATATTAATTCTACTTTCATTCTTCTTTTGCCATACACAACTTTCACTTTCATACATCAATGTGAAAGAATATTTAATAAAACTATACTGTTATTATCATAATATTGTAACTTGATAATTAATGACTCTTATTTGTATTTATTAAATAAAATCACACTTTACGTTTATCGGATTTTTATTAATTTTAATAGTTTTCATTCTTGGGGTGACACCACGATATCTGCACCAGGTGCCACCCATGCTAGCTACGCCATTGCTTGGATGCTTCGCATACATTCAGTCCAAACACATGTTACTGAAGTTGGCTTCCTACAGATGTGTGTAGGCAACTTTGGATTATTTGAATGTTAGTATCAAGATAATTTATGAAAGTATTGTCAACTTGCTGAAATCTAAGCAGACCAAATCATTTACAATAAAATCACTGACACATATCACAATTAGAGAAAATGTGGTCTAAAACTGTTTGACTTTTGGATATTTTTAAAATTCCTTTATTTATTAATCTATAAATTGGTGGTAATATATTGATGTTTTAATGAAATTGCTCTAGTCAAAAATTGATTTTACATTCAAATGTAAAAAACAGGCAAAACCAGAGATGTCTGGTCATATTATTTCCCACGTGGTTTGTATTAATATTCAAGATAAAATCAGAATATACATTTCTCTGCTTTCTTATTATTAATATGTCATTCTATATACATGTCAATATATATATGAATGACATATATATCTTGCTCATAGTAGTAAACACCAGATTTTTCTTGATCATAGAAATCAGTTTTGTGGATGTAAAGAAAACCATTCAAACAACTTACAAGGTTAAAACTTTTAAAACAAGGTTTAATAATAATCAAAAGTTAGTAAAGATATAGAAAATAAGGAGAATTCTTTCACAATAAAATATTTTCTTTTATAAATTCTCAACAAGGAGTTGGCCTTGTTGTTTTCATTCTAAGATTACTAAAACTGTTTTAAGACTTATATTAAGTTTTTCATTTCATTATACTCTATATCAGCGCTGTCCAACTTATCATAGTCTGCGGGCCATATTTTTTTTATCAAACATTTCGGGGCCAAGAAGGTTAATAAACCACACGACATTTGCATAGTGCTACGGTTCAGTAAGCACAAATTGGTCAGCGAGTCCGATGTTGACGCTATAAAAAGGCGACAGTTCGACACACCGGATATACGTCACTCTCGTCTAAGTTCAACTTGGGAATTTTTTTGTTCAATAATAAATGTGAATTCTTCTTCCTGGAAAAAATAAGACATTCCCTGAAAATAAGACCTAGCGCATTTTTCAGAGCAAAAATTAACATAAGACAGTCTTATTTTCGGGAAAACACGTTAGTAAAATAATTTTAATATTAATAATAATAATTTAGTAACAAATTTATTCATAGTAAAATGTACTCGCGGAGTTCTTTACGGTAAGCCTTAATCCTGTCCATCTCCCCGGGGGGGATTTCGACATGTATATTATATAAAAACACGTGCGTATTTGAATGCAGCATTGTGTCAAAATTTCAAAGGAACCGGTAGGAACAAACGAACATTACATTTTTATTTATATAGA
>NW_019384861.1:218196-226061 GCF_000671375.1 Centruroides sculpturatus
TTTTATCATGAAGTCAAAAATTTTATGATCTTAAAACATTTAAACTTTAATCCAAAAGCAAAGTTGCCAATTAATTAATATACCATAACATATGTTTAGTTTTTCAAGTAATAATATGTAGCAACTGTAATTAAATAAAATAATATAACTTTTATACATTTTGGCCATTTGTTTTAACTGCTTGCATAAACTTGTTCTAATCAGTTGTGCTCTATTTTAATTGTATTACTATAATTTTGTGTTGATAACCTGCATGAGGTAATTTGAAAGAGGATATGAGTTATGTGATGGGAAGGTTGAATTAGGTGCCAATTTTAAATTGCAATTATAAACTTATCCAACAACTTTTCTTTTGTGTGCCATAGATGTATTCATCTGCTGTCTTGATTTTTCCCAAAACCACAAATTCCTATTCATTTTCTGTATGTTCAATCCAATATTTGAATTGGATAGATATTTCTGTTTGAATTTGCATTTCAATAGCTGGTAAATTTCCTGTAATTATCCCTTATCTATATAATTACATCATTTCAGAGAGCTTCAAGACATTTGCCACAATAATTGTCATCCTAATAAGCTTTAAAGTCATTGCTCTTTTCATCATTATAAAGTGAATTTTGACAACTAAAACTAGTTGCACACATTTAAAACAATAGCCTAACTTGTTTATGCAATAATTATTTTTATGTATGTATGACATCGTTACTTTCTGCCATTAACATTTTGTTAACAAAATCAAAATTAAAAAAACTTTTACCATATAAGCGTTAAATTAAATACGTATGTCACTAGATTGACGAGCGCTTTCGACGATACACACTTTCGTCTTCTTCAGGTCATTAGAAGATATAAGATCCTTTTTTTTTTAATAGTGACATACGTATTTAATTTAACACTTATATGGTAAAAGTTTTTGTAACAAATTATTAGCGTGCTGTCTATCACTATATTATCAAAATTAAAGATGGCATTGTTACAGTTTTGATTTATTTGCTTCATTTTTTAAACTCTAATGTACAAATTTGTTTTGTATGATTTAAATTATTATTAAATAACTTTTACATTATAAGACTGTAGTAACCCTTGTTAATTTTAAAACTGGAACTATCTTTTAAATACTAAAATTTACACCTTTCTCTCACTTTCCAGCATTTACTGATTAAAAATGAACATTTTCAGCTACCTTTAGTGGCCTGCGTCAGGTTAAGCAGATTTTATACATCAAAGAAAAACCGGCATTATTCCAAACTTCGAACCTGCTATAGACATTCGACATAGAATCTACTTAAAGAGTTGTGTTAAGCTTAGTTTATAGACATCAAATTATAGGTGAAAATTTGAAAGAGAAATTATTATTACATTCGCAATGCCATCTTTTCCAGCAAATTTTTCTGTTTTATGAATCAAAATTGCATTTTAACATGTTAAACTTTACTGCTAGTGAAAAATATTCAATGTTGATCAAAATGATGAATTTCTGGAGATAAGAGAAATTTGAATGAAATAGCTATGAATATACTTTCTAATTATATTCTTACAATTGTTGGAATTATTTTTAAGGTTTTATTTTTCAATAAATAGACAAAATAAGCATAAAAAACAATTTGTTGACAAAATAAATAGACAAAATAAGCATAAAAAACAATTCATTATTAATTAACACAAGATTGCAATCTTGTGTTAATTAATAATGATTGCTCATTTCTGTTTTCATTTTGCAAACTAGCATTAAGAATCAAATTTGCTACGTGAATATAAATCTTTCTTCACATTCTGCTTTCATTAGTAAATATCTATTTGAACTGAGCTTAGGTGATGCGTAGAACTGTATGATTCAGGGACCTTTCAAATTTGGTAGTATATTTTAGTATTTAAATCATTAAGTTGATAATTATTGAAAATATAATTGTGGTGGTATTTGTTGCATCTACAGAATGAGCATTTTTAGTTAAAATTGATCAAGAATTACATTCAAACATGTAAAGAGAGACTTTCTTCACTTTCAATCTTGTCCATTGAAAGGGATATTGCTGCAGAACTGGACTTGTTTTCTATAACTGATTAATTTAGCATTGTTAAAAGCAGAGAGAGCAGTTTTGTAAATGAATTTTTGTACACTGTACATGGGTGCTCCAGAAGTTAGATATATATAGTAGAGTAGAATAAATGAAAGTTTTATTTCCATTCTAGCAATATTCTAGAGCAGGGGTTACCAAACCATGGCCTGCAAGGTCAGTTTCTCCAGCCCTCTGCCACACTGTGCCACAAATGAGCTAAAATATAATTATTTATATAGATATATCATAGATTTTCAATAAACTTATTTTAATTTTTTCTACATAGTAAGTGTAAGTAAAAATGCCATAAGTGGTGGTCCAATCTGATTTTTTGCATCTGACACTAATATAATTTTTAGGAAAATCAGTGAAATAAAAAATTTGGCAACTTTTTGCAACTTTGGATATCAGAGCACTTGTATAAGTACCTGCAAAAATGTTTCTAACAAAAGCGATTACGAGCTTGCTGAAGCGATCATGTTTGTGAATTGATAAATAAATACTTTATGTTGGTTTTTTGTGTATTCAGTGTACTGTATTGAACAAAATGGTTAAGTGACCTGTGCTTGTCATTCTCTCAGTTGTGGCCCACTGTGAAAAAGTTTGGTGACCACTGATGGTGTTCTAGAGTATGTGTCACTGTACGTTATCCATACAAATTACTGTACTATATGCTAATAAAAATTTCTTTCAGTTGTATGAGCATTCTGTACCAAATTACAGTAGTTAAAATACCAAAAGCATCAAATTAACAAGCTATAAAAAGACTCATTTAATAATTAGATAATAAGTAATTTGTCTAGAGGTAGGCAGTTAAGCTTCTATCTTGTTTTAATTCTAATTCAGAATTTCTGGAAGAAAAGAATTAGCCCTGAATGGAGCTCACATTTGCAACTGTCACAACTGCTTTATTATTAAAATTAATGCAAGATGCAACTTAACCACCTACTCTAGACAAATCTAGATATTCAATTATAAAATTAGTCTTTTAATATCCTGATAATTTAGCAGATTGTCTGGTTGTGATTAATTAAAATCAGGTTATAGAATTGTTTATATAAAGTGTTCTGAAGACTTCTGTACTGGTGACCTTTCCCATATTTTAGACAGTTCCAATGTTTTTAGTTCCAATAATCCAATAATAGTGTAGTATGAGGCTTACAGTTCACTTTATTTTGTTTTTATATTGTAATTTGGTATTTTTGAAATCATTCTTGTGTGAGAAGCTGAAGGTTGAAGCTAAACCCTTTTTGATGTCAGGACGGTAAGTCCCACTCAATTGTCACTGGATGGCTATTATTCATAGTTGACGTAAGAATGGAAGATCTTGCATCAGATTCGTTTTTGACACCAGTTAAGAAATAACGTGTCTTAACTCATGAATAAAGTCAATTATCATTAACTAGGAGGGCTGTGTGTCGAGTGGGGAGAATCTGGTTAAGTTGATAAAAGTCCGTTCTCAAGTAAAGATAGGTTGACAAGTTAACAAATAATAAAGGTTTATAAACTAAAAAGTAAGGGATATATTGAAGCTACTAAATCTGCTTCATGGGATAATACATTTCTAGATATACTGACCTTATATCTAAGTTGACCAAGAGAGAGTGTACAATTCTAAGTACAATACCTTGTGATGATAACTTGATGTTTCTGGATCCTGTTCATGTGATGGTCAGCAAGATGAGTGGGGATCTAGTTGAGGTAGTATTGGTGGTTAGTAAGAAGTCGTGAGATGGGAGCTGACAAGGCAAGAGTGCGGTTTAGCTCTTCCTGTTATGTCCGCTCCAAAAATCGGGTGCACGGCCATTATATCCACATCAGGTGTGGGAATTCAATCAGGTGACCTTATGTTTTCTCATGATGACACTTTGAATGTGTCATTGCTGGGCCGGCTAGGGTAGTGAGAATTAGACTAAACTGGACGACTAGATTCTCATCATATAATTGTTTACATATTGACGTTCCCATGTATCAACAATTAGATGTTATAAATTTTTTCAATTAATTCCTGGATCTCACACTTGCAAACAACTTTTAGGATTATAATCCATAGTTTGCCTACCATGCTTCTTATGGTAATTCCTCAAAATGTTTTTTAAATTACGAACATTAAAATAATTTTACTATTAATTTCATCATAGACCAGGGATGTCCAACCTGTGGCCCACTGCACCCTAAATTTTTTAGGTATATGTTCATTTATTTTGGTAAAGTATGTCATAAAACCTATTCTCGTTTTACTGGATACACTTTGATATCATAATTGGTGTTAGAAAACTGTTTTATCTAGAGAACTGTTATGCATGTGGTAGTACAGTACATACTGTTCATACATGGACATTATGTACAGGTACTACCACATTCATAACGTCAAAACTGCTGAAAGAAATAGGTTGAGTGATTCCCATTTAACTAACCTTCTTAGAATTAAGACTAGTACTATAAAAGCAAATATTGACAATATTATAAAAGGAAGTTGTCAAAAATTGCATTGAATTTATTTTTATTTTGTGTGAGTATAATTTCTTTTTTTACTGTCAATAATACAGTATTTTTTCTAATAATGTACAGTAGAGTGTCAATTATCCGAATCAATTGGAGACTGGGGTTGTTTGGAAAATCAATTTTTCGGATAATCGATTATGTACAAAAAAATATATTAACCTACCTATGTTGAAATTCGTTCATATCCTGGCACATCCTTAAGTACCCTTTCATGGTTGCACCAGTGCTGCCAGCTAAAACACACACCAACAGAAATAATATTGGAGTAGCCCAAGACATAGCCAAAGATTGCAATGTCACAGCACTAGCGGAAATTTAAATTTGCTGACTGGAAAGCTTCCCGTTAATTGATATTTCGGTTGATCGATATTTGGATAATCAATGCTCTATTGTATAGCCTATTTGTTATTAAAATTTGATATTCACATTTTGAACTTTTTAAAAGCATATATTTATATAAAGTACCTTTGGCCCGCTGAATATACCTAAGTTTCTAATTTGGCCCATTAGGAAAAAAGGTTGACAACCCTGTCGTAGACCATTTTGAATTAATAACGTTGCCTTTTTCTTATACATTTTTAATATGATTAAATCTTATATCAAAAGCAAAGTTTATATGATTAAAATAGTTCTGTTGTGGTTTAAAGGGCAGTAAGCTGCTGTTTAGTACCTCTTCTTACATATAATTCATCAATAGTTATTGTTACTTTTAAAAATATATTAAACTTCAAAAACAATGAAGTAGTTTGTTTGAATGTTTTAATTACTACTACATTATAGATAGAATGAATGCTTTTATATTGAAATGGAAATGTTTTTAAAGCAGTTATACATTGTATATCTAACAAAACGATGCAAAGTGTTCAAAAAGTTACTGTGCAGTGGAAAAAGTTTAAGTAAAGTTTTAATAAAAGTGAGTTTATATGCAATATTACAGTTTCTCCTACAGCAAATGCTGAAAATCCAGGGGATCTGGAGACCTAGCTAGCTAGACTTCACATAAGATTATACAGTTGGCAAAGAAATCTTTTAAAAACTGTAGTCCACAAATCAGAACATCTATGAGGAAGAATTCATACCATCTACCATAAATGGAAATGTAGAACATATGACTTACAAGTCTTGTATGCAACACCATATGTATAAATTTAATATCATTATAAATTTTTCAATAACTTTCCAGACTCTGTGTATTAGTATACCATATAATGTTATAAATAGTATATTACAAAATAAAATCCATTAAAAAAATCTTATTGTTAGTTCATAATGATTTGTTTTCAAGAGTTTTTATTAATAACTAGCAGGTAGGCCCGGCGTTCTCAGGCAAAAGTAACGATAACGAAGATTAAGATTATTAAGTTATAGTGAACCTTACACGTTTTCACAGAATAGAAGAATTGGGTCCCCTGTTTCCAGACTAATTAGAGAATTTTTAGATGGGTCTAAAAATATCTTCGATTTTCTGCAAAAACGAAAAAAACTGCACTTTCTCTTAAAACGTCGCTTTCTCTTAACAATTCCATTGTTGACACTTCCATTGTTACTTAACACTTCTATTGTTGATGGAAGTGTTAAGCTTAATCCTGTCTCTCTCCCCCTGGGGGGGAATTTCGAAAAATCCCTTCTTAGTGTGCGTTTTCGTGACATACTTGAACTGTGTACCAAATTTCAGCTTTCAACTCCTAACTGTTTGGGCTCTGCGCTTATTATTAACTCGTCTCGATTATATATATATAGATTAAGTTGCAGTAAGTTCAGATTTTTTTTAGCACTAGCAAAATGCCCAATTAACACTTACTGTTTACAGTTAATCTCTCTTATAAAGCTTGGAACATTGATCAATCAATTTATTTAATTTCCAACTTTGTATAATAAATCATTTACTGAAAATAATTTAAAGTGCTGAATTTATACCAAACACTTGAAACTATTGATTAAATATTTTCAGATGCTTATCATTTACTACTAAAATTAAGCAATTTAATGAAATTTAGATGATTACAAAATAATATATTTACAGTATTTTTACCTCATACTTAGATAAAATGCCCTTAACTTTTAAAAGTAAATGTTTATTTTCCTGAGGTAAAAGTGATTAATGCTTAGATATTAATTGAAAACTAATAAAATAATTTTTGGAATATCTGAAAATTTTCTTATTAAAGCTAAATGATTGCCAGATTATATTGGGTTATATTTCTGCTACTATTAATAATTAAATGCTAAGTATTTTGACCTAGAGGTAGGCATTAGGCACCATATCTTATTAAATTTAATAATTATAATTAAATTAATATTCTGAAAGAAAAGAATTAGCCTGGAGTGGGATTCAAACCTGCAATAGCCTCTTTAATCTAGCTATTGGTCTTACATATGCTTATGTTTGTAATTTCTTATTAAGAATTATAGCTTCTTACATCTAAATGCAATACATATTATTTACTAAATATTCTTATTTGTATTATTTTCATTATTGAGAAACTTCATAAAGTATTACTATGGTAAAACCTCAATTTTACAGACTAATTTGGGTTATGGGCTGTTCATTAAATCAAAGTTTTACTGCAATCTTTAAGTATTTTTTAATACAAAAGTAGGTATTGTGTCTAAATGCTATTGTTCAATGATAACAATAAACTATTGGTAACAAATTACTGATTTAAAACATTAAAAGAAATTAAATTACATTAGATGAAATTAGAAGAAACGTAAATTAAGGTTTTTTTTTTTAATAACTTTTAACAGAAATAACAATCATTCCTATTAAAAATGCCAATAATTTTATGGGTTTTATATATATATTTTATTTTTGATTACACTAAATCGTACAATTTCACATTATTAAATTAACAATTGTTTATTTTATCATCATTGTTATCACAGTTAGAAAGTGATTTCTTATATCTTTTATAAACTGTAAATGAGATAATACAGTTCTTTCAGAGATAAATGCTTTAGTAATGGACTCTTACAGCTAAATTCAATTATGATAAATGATTATTCTGATGAATGAAGTTCAAAATACAGTCGAATTTTAAGTTAAAATATGAATTTTACAATTGATTAATTGCCGATGAAATATTTATTATTTTATTATTAGTAAAGCATTATTGATCTGAAGTATTGAAAAAATAGAAAATATTGTTTTTAATGTTATATCTGTTGTGTTTGTATTTATATTATGCATTCATAATAATTATATCAGGTGTCTGTTTAGGAGGAAAATAAGTCACTTGCTGTGAGATTGAGTGAAACAATTTTACAAATTATTATAATAAAAATGATATATATATATATATA
>NW_019384861.1:226962-291623 GCF_000671375.1 Centruroides sculpturatus
TATTAATAATAATGTGATCAGTTGCAAGAAATAATAATAGATCCTTTATTTTAATCATACATATTCATTTTGCGACATAATCACCATTTAGAATGACATGTTTTCTGAGATTTTTAATCCATTTATGCATTAAAAAAACATTCTAGACTTTCCTTGATCCATTCCCAGATAGCAGTTTGGACTTAAGCATCCAATGACAAGCATTGACTTTATAATGCTTTTTCTTTAAATTTTTGGAACAATCAGAAGTTCAGTGATGTCAGATCTCAACTGTGAGGAGGATGTGGAATAACCCATAGCTAGGATTTTGAGTATCTTTGTTGTTTGCTGTTTTTGCATTAACACAGTGGTTCTGAACCTTTTTTGTTGATGTATCCCATTAGCCCATTAGTTGTTTCTCAAGTATACCTTATATTTTTGTATGTAAATTTTATAATTACTGCGTTAGATGTATACAGCTTTTATAACTGAGCACCGTAAAAAAGCTCTAATTAACTAACTATAACTAAAAGTGAATTACTTATTTTATGTAAATAGTAGTAAATTTAATCAGGTACAGTACATACCTTTATTATTATTTGATAAGTATATTATATAAAATCACAGAAGTCATTTCAATACATGCATAAATTACACTTCCTAAAAATAAATAATTATAATTAACAATAAAGAAAATTTAAATTATTCTACAATAATTTCTAACAAAATTTAATGGGATATTTGTTGTGATAAATCTTCAGCAATTTTTTAAAAATTTGGTTCCCACGTTGTTAAATAGAGATTATAATTGTGTACTGACCTTGAAAGTAATGGCTGCAAATTTATAATGTGCAATGAATCTTTCAATTTTTGTAACAAATGTAACGTCTAAATTTGCTAAATATCAAGTAATGCGCACATGCAGTGACACGCATTGCATGGTGGGGGTACAATCCAGGCCTCGTTATTCCTAATACCAGTAGTTCGGTAAAAACACAAAAAGCCCCAAATTGAGCAATAATTATAGAATAGAGAAAAAAATTTTTTTCTATTCTAAAATTAATGCTTGGTTAAACCGTAATTTTACTAGAGTACAGGTTCACTCGGCACTAATGGCACAAATAGACAGGCAAATCAAGTGGATAAACAAATTGTTTAGACTGTTAAAAGGGAAATCAGTGTTCACACTGGGATATTTTAAAGCAAGTTTTTGTCATTTCTTGTTTCTTGTGTTAATAATTTACAGCAAATTGATTAATGTGTGCCATTTTATAATGAAAGTTAGATGTACCCCTTCGATTTACGTTCGTACCCCTAGGGGTAAATGTACCCCCAGTTGAGAACCACTGCATTAACATAATGCAAGAAAAAGATGTTCTTTTTTTCTGATCTTTATCTCCAAATAAACCTTTTAAGTTCTCATAACGTTTCATAATACTTTACCAGATTGATTATTTCTTCTTTTGCCAAGCAAAGAATTAAATCACTAGTTGCTGCTTTGTATGAAATATAGTAGGGCAACAAAACAAATTAATGTTGTGCACATAGATTAGACATTCATTGCTACTAAATGTTTGGTGGTTATGTATTTCTACCTATATACTTTATGGAACAATACAATAGTTCTAACATATCATTAAACTCTCAAATTTCACTAATTTTGTAACTTTTTTGTCTATGACTGTGGAATGTTGGGCTTCTAGATGTATCAGCAACTTACAAATAGTAGCTTCAATACGAAACTAGAACTTGGTTGGAAGAGGATTAAATAATTCCTGAAAGAAAGCTTCGCTGCAATTTTCTAACCATTTAATTGCATTTTTTTTTAACTCTCTCTCTCTTCTCTGTGGGCACTACAGGATTTTTTAACAAGCCCATTATAGGTTTGGTTAGGCCCGCAACAGGGTAGCCAGGTGGTGAGAGCTATAGTCCGATATAGCCAGATAAACCCCTCAAAATTCCTAGGGATCTATCCTCAAAATCTATCTGGATTTGATTCCAGGTTCCCAGAGATGCCACCCTAACTGCTCAGCCTATCATTTAGATATATTAACACACAACATATCTAAACTTTTTTAAGAATCTTTATATATTTTCACCTGTCAAATTATTCACACATTCACAGCTATCCACATATTATTATTATTCAATGGTTAGTAACTTAATTATGACATTCTAATTTATCTATCAATTTTTATCATAGGTTGTTTAACATAATAAAAAAATATTATTATTATAATAACCAGGATAAGAATCCTGGTTATTATAATAATAATATGTTTTTTAAAATCTTTATGCTACTTTTAAAATAAAAGATAATACCAGAAGTTTTTTAAAAGTTAAGAGACATTTTATTGATGTTTAATTTCAATTAACTGTTTTAAATTTAGTTAAGAAATTTTATTTGGTACATAAAATATCTTTTCTATATAATAGATGATAATTAAGATTCAAATATGAAATAAATTGTGTCTTATACATAAAAATCACTAGTTTTTAATGAATAAGTTGCTTCGTTAATGGCTTATGGACACATTATTCATATGTGCAAACAAGCTATTTAGAAGTTACAGAATTAAAACAGAACATAAATACATAAATTAACATAAGAATCATACAATTTGTAGTTTTGTTTGGCCCATTTTGAATGTTTAATACATCTAGCATTGTTACTTCAAAGATATTTTATACAATGTTAAACAAGATTATATTTGAATATTGAAAAGGATTATATTTAATATGGTTTGTTATTTTTAGTTTTTAAACTATAAGCAGTTAATAGTTTATACACAAATGTGATAAATATAAAATCTGCCTGCATTATTTGGATATTAAATGTTATGTTTGTGTATTAAACCTTTATTTTAAATACATATTTTTTAACTCTGCTCTTTGGATACCAAGAGGACTTTTTTCAGGCCCATATTGAGTGAGGCAAAGCACATAATGGGGCAACCAGGTGACGAAGGACAGGGCCCAAAAAAATCCTGGGATTTTTCAACTGCCTAGATTTGAACCTTCAAATTTTGATTAAATGTTGTAGAAAATAACATAAAAGTAAATATTGGATTTAGTAGGGGAGGAAATTGAAAAGTGAAATTCTATTAACTGAAGAGCAGGAATTCTGTTTTAGAGAGCAATTGTCAATTTATATAGAATGGCAGCTATTTATTTTTAATGTTTTTATTTTGTTTAAATGCTAACCTGGTTTCATTTTTTGCCTAAAATCTCATCATTAATATTGGAAAATTTGGAGAAGAGGAAAATTAAAATGTATTTTCTAAAGTCTCTGATGTTTGAAATGAAATTTAGTTGTTAAAAAAATGCAATAATAAATTGATGACTGGAAATAATTAGTGTAAGATTTCACACTATATTAAATTCTTTATTAGCAGTAATTAAGTTTTAAAAATTAATAATTGTTAAATCTTCTGTT
The DNA here is from genome assembly GCF_000671375.1 of Centruroides sculpturatus. Classification (NCBI taxonomy): domain Eukaryota; kingdom Metazoa; phylum Arthropoda; class Arachnida; order Scorpiones; family Buthidae; genus Centruroides; species Centruroides sculpturatus. Next base: position 230,378 of record NW_019384861.1, read on the forward strand.
CTTAAATAATAGATTTTAATTATCAGTTTTAAAGTAATTAATTCTAATTAAGATAATTACATGTTAAATGCTATATGTATAAGGTCTTATACTTATAAAATGAATGCTACCTATTTAAATTATTGTGATTATGTTGTTATCTGAGAAGTACGTGATGTACAGTATGCCAATCAATAGAGTAACCGTTTGAGTTTCATCTCCCATCTGTGCTCAAATATCTTGTAGTCTACTGTCTCTAGAAAGCATGATAAACAAAAATGTGACTCCACAACAAGAAGGTGGTTTGTACAGAGTATTCTGCAGTTTGGAAAGCCAGAATCACTCATCATTGTGCAATATGACTAATCTGTAGGAGCTATGGGAGGAGTGACAATGGATATGCTATAACAAATACAGTAATACCCCGAACTTACGCGATAGGTGGGACCGAGCGATAACCGCGTAAGTCGGGGTATAATTTTGAAATTTACTTAAAATTCAAGTCAGTTGTATATAAGCTAATAAATGTTCTCGTTAATCTTATCTTGTCTTTAGATTCGTTCACGGTTACAAGAAATTACCACATAGAGTCTCTTGAGTCTCCGTAGATATAACAAACACAGAAATAAATAACACAAAATAAATTGTAGCTATGTGTCAATTCCACATGGCACGTCCGAACATGTAAGCTGAATAATAGTGTGGGGGGAGTGAGTAATCAAGAGTTGCGTGGCGCTCAAACAAAAGACGAATCAACGAGATTTGAAAATCGCATAACTCCGGGTTCGCATAAGTTGGGGTAGTGTAAGTCGAGGTATTACTGTATAGGAAGAATTTCAGTATTTGTTGGATGTGTTCCATGTAATGTGAGGTTCACCCATTGTGAAATTGTAATGGGCAATTGTGAAACTTGGGACAGTTTTCCAATATTTTAATGTATATTGTGATGTTCTTAGATAATAATTTAAAATGGTAATATTCTCTTTGGAAGACCCAATATGTAATGATGATGATAATAGAATGAAGTGGGACAATTTTTTTGATTTGAAAAATTTATAAAGAATGGATGAAAGTATCATATTAATTTTATTTAATTTTTTTTTAATTGCAGTGATTTTCAAGAAGTAGCAATTATACAAGAAATATATGAAGGAGAAAATTCTCATGAAGCTTTTGAGAATGAATTAGAGAGAGCATTAGAAGCCGGTTGTGCCACCATCATTATCGAGCCTTCACGATTGGGAGAAGAGACAGCACGGTGGATATCCATAGGCAACTGTCTCCACAAAACTGCTGTTTTGATGGGATTCGGATCCATTGCTTCTACGTATCTGTGGCCTGATAAACTTTACATCTGCTGTCCAATGGGTTGTGTTAGTTTCTTCTGTTCAGGATTATATGGTGTATCCTGGCAATTTGATCCCTGTTGCAAATATCAAGTGGAATATAACTCTAAAAAATTAGCAAGACTACCTTTACATACGCTAAATTCTACATCTCCCGTAGTATTGGTGAGACGCGACGACTCAAGACGGAAATTACTGCACACGACGATTAGTTTAATAGCAGTCGCACACTGCGCATGGTTGATATACAAATTGTATAAATAGTAAAAGCTTGTTGTTATATATGACTGTCAAATTATTAAAACAAGGATGTGTTTTTAAATGAGGTCATTGCAACAAATTTGTTATTGTACACTATTTCAAGTATCCAAATAATTTTTGTTTTTTTTTTTTTGTTTGTTTTTTAAATTTTCTTTTGAACTTGATATTACTTTAGAAACATGTCCTCTTATTTGTAATTTAAAGCTTTTAAATCTTTTAATTTCTTGACAGACAAGTAAATCAGTTCTGACTCATTACTTTTCTCTTCCGGAAATGATTTTGTCGACTCATATTTGAACTCTAGAACCTATTAAAATGAAACTATTTTTGTAACTCTGAAAAAAAATTTAGAAATTTGTGATCAAAATGCTTTATTCGGTAATGTTCAGATAGGCTGGAATATCTGCTAGATTCATTCTAGTTAATTAAAAAAGCGTCGTTGGTTCCAAATTCAAAACACAGCCTATATATTAAAAAAAATAATAATAATAAAATATTGTACAGTAAAAGTTTTGATGACTAACTATAATATATGGTTGCAGTGCAGAAATTTCTATTTTTTAAATTATTTTCTTGTTTCCTTTTGGAGAATTTAACTTCATCATTTTTCACTTGATCCAGCAATACGGGAATGGTATAGATATTGCATTAATATATATATACAATTAGAGTTTTTATTAAGATTAAATTCAATAAAATTTTAAAAGATTTTATATGAAAACATGTTTTGTAACAGTTAAAATAAAATGAAAATTGATCAGATAAATTTTCCAAACTAGCAAATATTGTTTTAACGTCTTTCAAATGTTCAAAAAGTTTTCTTAGTGATGAAATAAAATGATTTCAGCTAATTAAATGGTTGGTTTATTTTAACTAGTTTGGAGAATTTAAAAAAAGTAATTTTTAGTTTATTTATAAATTTGAAACAAACTCGCTTTGTTTTTACAGAAGTATCAGTATTATTCACACACAACAACATTGTTTTGGTCTTAATTAAATAATTTCCAAACAGAATCAAACAATAAAAGATCAATGTACTGAAGAATTAGTTCATTTACAGGAAATTAAATACCTAATCTGAACTAATACTAGAAATTATCTTTATTCAGGAATATGCCCAAACATCATTTATGCTAAATTAATTTGCAGGAAATGATAAATATGTAAGCAATGTTAATAAAATGATTATTTTAATGAAAGCATTTCGGAACTTCAATAAAATATGCATGCTGTTAAATATAACAACAAATTTAAGTTTGGAGTTTACCCTAATAAGTGTTTACCTTAAGCACTTTTAGTACCAAACCCAAAATGGGCTTTGAGCCCAAAAGTGCTCGAGATAAACAGTTTGTAAGGCTCTTGTGTGTATGTCTTTATTTGCATAAGAGATTTGCACAGATAAATGGTGTACAGGTACAAGTCTCGTATGTGCCCTTTGGGCTTTGATGCCTGAAACTACTTATATTTAAAAAAAAAAACTTGCAAGTTGATTTTCGTTACACATCTTGTCTTCATCTTTTGTTATTAAACTAAACTGTGTCAGCTGTATTTACAACTGGCACAGTTTAGTTTAAAGGCTCTTCTTCCAAAAAATGATAAACTATAATACACATTTAAGGATTAAGACTAATTTTTGTGAAATTTATTATTGACGACAAATTTTTTATTAATTAACACTAATTAACGATCTATCCTTTGCTTATTTAGTAAGGCTTGTTGATTAATAAAGTAAAATACGATGATAGAGGAAGGTAATTTAGGTTTTTAAAACGACTAAAAAGTTTCCATTTTGTAGTTGTATTTATATATAGAACTGTTATGACGTTTCTATGACAACTCGAATACTCCGAACTATTTACAGTCCTTGAAATTGTAACCTTGGTTACTTAAGTAGTAAAACGTAAAATCCTGTGTAAATTCGATAAATGGAGTATCCCGATTGTTACTTATGCCTACTCCAGGAAACATTTAGGTTTTTGCAATACGTTGGATTATCTGGGATAATCCCTAATAGAAGTTGCAGGCACGCCAAATCGAAAAGTTTCCACGAGAGGAGAATTTGGCAGTTTTTTATTACCGTCTTCCACATAATAATAACTGTTCACATGTTAACATTGATTATCTTGTATTATGGATTTAAAATTAACGTACCCCATATGCAATTCATTAAAAAAGCGCACGGTCAACCCGGTGAAATCTTTTCTTTAACATTATCCGCGTGTTGCTGCTACAATGCTTCTCTCCTCACCATGTTCAACTTCTGGAAGGATCGAAAAAAGGCCACCGAAACCATCTCGGAAATGTGGAATGAAAATTCGACACGATCGAATAAAGAATTCAAGAAAATCTTCCTCGTCCAGAAGATTATCTATCGAGTAATTACTCCATCTTTGCAGATTTTTTGCATATTTTGCATGATATTTCTCATTTATCGATGCTATCACATAGCTATCGGCTATCTTGGTTTGTACGTCACAGGATTCTACATAATAATAATTTTTTTGGCTTGCACACAAGGGTTAAATCTCTTTATCGGTCAAGTTACTTATTTCTTCGTTACCACTGAAATTATCAGGAAGAAATTCTCAAGAATCGTACACGAGCTGCGGGATCTTCTGAATAGAAAATATGATTACGAAGATTTCAAGAGTATTCAAGCCGAGCACAATGTAATATGCAAAATGGTCATAGTTTTAGATGGTTTCTTCAACAAATATATCTTTCTGGCTTATTGTCTCTTTCTTCCCGCCATTTGCTTCAATACTCATTTTCTTATCTTCTCCAATAGTCTTGGAGAATTAGCATTGTCCATGGGCTATTCAAATTGCTTGTTGGTTACAACTGTACTCATCATCACTCTTACTTGCGAAGCTCTTACTAACGAGGTAACCACGTTTGAAATGTTACTTTAACTCTGACGTAATGAGAAATTTTTAATGTAAATCTAATTTTTGCAATGTTATTCTTAGAGTATACGACCTCGAGATGTTTTACACGAGTTGGCTTTGTTCGAACTGCATTCAAAGATTCGACTTCAGGTAAAAATTTAGGAATTTTTATGTAAATTGCTTAGGTGATAATCATGTGTCGCAAGTTTATATACTATAAACAATTGGCATGTTTGTTAACAATTGAAACAGGTCGTAAACACTAAGATTTTAGGGATCATCTGTTAGGTGTGCACACTACTGGGAATCTCAGAGTTCTGTACATTGTACACGAGTATTAGTGGCTTACAAAATTGTTCTTGTTTGTATATGCTTAGCTTATTCAAATAATTAATAATTATCAGAAAATATTTACATAACTTTTTCAAGTCATTTCTTCATCCACCAATGGCCAAGTGGATAAAACCATCGAACATTGTCGTAAGTTCGCGCCAATCCAAAGACTGGCCGCGTGCAGTTTTCCAGATATTTTTCACTTTTTAACACCTAAATTGGGGCCAGTTTCCTACAGAAAGTCGTCCTAGGAGACATTTTTCCTTGGCAGGTCGCTCGCTAGATGCGTTGCCATATAGGCTACAAACAAGAAGTAATTTATTCAATATCAAGGGGTCCTTGAGTTATTTGTACACGTAATTAATAGGAAGAAGGTTTTCCGAAAGTATATCACTACATATCAGAGAGGGGGTCAAATATAGATGAGAAACTAATTAATCTAAGTTTTATACATATTTAATGGCGTCGAAAATACGTAAAACAAATTTTCAAATAATTTTTTATTTAATAACTCGTATATTTTAAATAATATTAATTACTTTTTAAATATTTTTAATAATACAATTCTATTTTATTGTTTCTATATTTTATGTAGTTAAATTTATTTATGGAAAGAATCAATGGATTTAAAGTTGGATTTACATGCTTGGAATATTTCGTCGTCACTGGAAACACATTGAGCAACGTAAGTGAATAATTGCAATCAAGTACTCAGGTTCTACTAAATAATACATTTTTACATTCTTTTTTTCAGATTATTAGCTTTTTGGCAACGTATCTGTTAATGTATGTACAGTTTATGAAAGATTAAGGGATGATTACATACAGAACTTGCACAGAAATAAAACGGATTTTTTACAAAATAGACTTTTCAAATCGCTCGGGTAATCTGAAAAACTGATAAAATGAATAACAATGAAAGAGCTTTAAAAAATACTCAAAGTCATTGAAGTCATACGGGAAACTTATTTCGTTTTGAAGTGTGATGAAGAGCTAGTAATGGGGCAGAAAGTTTCTTAATATCCCTCCATACGTGAATTAAGATTCCTCATTCGTTTCCAAAATCAAGTTATGTATAGTGTTCTTTTGTAGAAGCAGCGCCATATATTCACCATCTTCAGTTTGACAGACTGACAACTTAGTCTGCTGGAGTCTTTCTTTCTTTTCATACACCTTCACTTACAGAGTAGTGTCCTCACTGAAGTACAGTACATCAAAATCAATACAGAAACATACAAACAGGTTTATCCAGCTATTTCAAAGATAGGTCTTTTCCAAATTTTAACTTCCATTTTTGCTGTTTCTGTTCATCCCACGAATTCAAAATCATTTTCTTACCAAAAAAAAAACAAAAAAAGAGATCAATGATTATAAAAAAAATGTGTGAGGTAAGCCTCCCATTACTTCTGGATACGAAAACTAGTATTACTGAAAATGTTTAAGACTAGTTTTCTGATGAGATCAGAATTATACATAGGTGTCCTATTCTCGATATTTTGGCTATTTCTAATCATTTAACCACCCCTTACTTTCATTGAGAACCAGACAGAACCTATGAAGGGTTTGAAAAAATAGCTGTTGTAGCTTCCCCGTGGAAGAAAGGGTAAAATATATGTGTATAACAAACCAAGTACACAACAAGTATAATTACACTACCATACTTAAGAAATTAGAACGTACAAATTGAAATTTTTCTAGTTTTCAATTGCCGTTAATTTTTCTCCGTGTAACTTTATTGCGCCAAGTCCACAAAGACCAGGCAGGAAATAAAGCATAATGCAACATAAGCTTGCCACAAGTACAACTTACTAGTGAAACCACTTACAATCACTAGGATCCAGGATATGGCAACAGGGTGATTGCCCTATTGAGATTTTTTTCGTTGTTAACACCAAATTTACTATTTCTATAAAATAATAAAATACATTGTTACTACTATTCAATTTTGTAGAAAGTTTATGTAGTATATTTTAATATTAAAGCAATAAAACTTTTGTATGTTATTTATTTTATTACACGAATTAACACGAATAATCTCCTCCCCAAGATTAGCTTCTTGATCCATCCGCTCCGCTGCCCTGGGATTCCTGTTAAATGTATTATGTACACTTATTAAAATAAATTACTAATACATTCCTGCTCAGTGGTGCGTTATGCTATGGGCAAAGAGGGCAATTGCCTTGGGCCCTCACCAACATGGTGCCCCAACCAGGCTTACTATAGGGCACGGGTCCTCAAGAAAGGCCGGACGGCCCTAGTGGTCAAGGTGGCAGCTTACCACTCTGGGGGGCCCTGGTTCAAATCCGGATGGGTCGATAAATCTGAAAAAATTTTCTGGGGTGGTCCGTCCGGATATGTCGGGCCCCGTCCCTCACCACCTGGGAATATTTCGAACCCGGGCCCCCAGAGCAGTAGGCTGCCACCTTGATCGCTCGGCCATCCGGCCTCCTTTCCGAGTAAGTATCAATTAGAACTGACTTTATAGGATTATCAATTTACTCCTGGAAATGACAAGTAATTTTCAATAACGTATTATTTTTATCATAAATATAATTATTTAAAATTAATGTACTTACATTACATAATAGTTTATATTGTTTTTCTTGCTATTGTTTAGTTTTAGTTAAGGAAACTTTTCTCGCCAGATGGAGACTCGATCTATGTAAAGGCAACGTCATATGTCCGCCATATTTCTTCCATTTCGGATTTCTGTGAACAACATTCAAATGGAAAGTTTTCGATTTTAAAAGTCAAAAATCGAATTCTTATATTTATTAAGGATTCGATTTTTAAAAGCTAATGAATATTTACAATGTGAGAAACTAGAGCATTCAGATATTTTTCATTTAAGCTATGAATTTCTTAAATTTAATTAAATTATAAAATTTGATACGAGATGGCGCCTAACGCCTCTCCTAGGACAAATTAATTAGTAATTAAAATTATAATCGCCAGAAAATAGCCCGATCTTATACGGCAGTTGATTTAGTTTTGATTATAAAACAAAGATTTTTAAAGTGTGACGTCATTACTGTTTAGCGAAAACGAAATCCCTGTGCATTTAACTCTTGTATGTAGTTTTAAGAAAAATTTATATAAATTATTGAAGATAGAATTAATCTGAACTGACATTAACATTGAAAGGAAAATTTTGCCTACCAGCGGTTTGGTGAGGTCGCGGATTCGTTTCACACCAAGGTGCTGGCCGCGTGCACTTGTCCGGATTTTCTCACGTGTCGACACCTAAATAACGGCCAGTTTCTCAGTAGAAAGTCCTCTCGAGAGGCATATGCTTCTTGGCAACGCAACTATGAGTATATGGCAACGCAGCACATGAGCGATCGCTCATGTGCTGCGTTGCCATATACCATCAAACCAACCCTCAGAAATTTTTCGGGATTATCTGTACCGGATGCGTTGAGGTCCGTTTCTCATCACCTGATTGGCCAGTTGTGGGCCTAGCCGAACCCACGATCAGCATGGAAAAATTAGTTCTCTTGATAAACACAAAGCGAATAGAGCCAAAAAATGAAAAATAAGTATTACAGTATTAAAAATTTCACTTTTCAGTGATAATATTGATAAAAATAAGGCAATCAACACTTGTGCGTATGACCAAACGGTTCCTCCTTACAGGAAACAGACCTCTATTTATGTGTTGGACATATGAAGAAAACCTCAAAAAATTACACGCGGCCAGCCTGTTAGTATGGATCGCACCCGCAACCTCACCCACTACTTGTAAACAAAATTTCCTTATGAGTGATTGTTAAATTTAATTCTATCTTTAATAATTTATAGACGTTTTCTTAAAATCGTTTTAGTTCTATAATTTATTATTCTTTAACAGTTTTTTAAATATTTTAAAAGTACGTTTTGCAGGCACTAAGCATTAAAAAGTGTACTGTATTTTGTATATTTATTATGAGTACAGCCAGATCCATAATGAGATGAGGTAGATGACGAGTGAAGGAACCAATATATTTGGGTATGAAATTTCTGAAAATCCACTTTGGATTTGTGGTCGAAGGGATATAACCATTTAACACTGGTAGTTGTTTGCGGGGTTGCTTCTGACCAATGGGCAGGCAGCGTGCAGTTTTCTTAATTTTCTTTACCTATATAAAACTAAATAGGGATCATTTGCTATTGAAAGTCCAAGCAGAAAACACTCCTACTTCGTATTATACGAAGTAGGAGTGTTTTCTGCTTGCCTCATCCCATTACTCCAATCCAATTTTATCCACTGTAAGTTAGTCATTCAATAGTATTCGTATTTAAAGAATAATAACTTTTATTGTTACAATAAAAGTTATTATTTATTTAGTTTGTTTAAAATTGTTAATGATTTCTTAATTACTTCAGAGAATTGTGGGAAATTAGCATATACCATGAGTTAAAATTTTGGGCTCAGTATCGGGATGCTTTTACGTAGAGTCTCCATCTGGTGAGAAAATTTTCCTTAACACCTAAATAGGGGCCAGTTTTCCCCCTCAAATCGGAACTTTAAATTTTAAAATTATCATTAGAATATGCTTGTTTAAATACAACTTATATTGGCTTGAATCTAGAACACTTAAATTTGAATTTACAGTAGTTAATTTTCAAATTTTTTACACATACATCTGAAAATCCTGAGAAATTAAAAATTCGGAAGGATTCCGGGTCGAATTAGTCTGAATTTTGATTATTTAATGTACTAAATAATTTGTTATTTTTTAAAATAAGTTAATATAAAAGCAAGGCCATCCAGCGATTGTATGGGGAACCTATTCCATTTTATTTTCTTTCATTGAAGAAATGAAATGGAGTCAGTCAAGTCCGTGAAAACTTTAAAAATTCATAAACACACGAAAAAAAATCATCGCGAGACTACTTATAATGAAACATAGCTTGCATTATAAGTATTCTCAGGATGGGGATATTTTCTGACAAGAACAAGTTATAGTTTGTAAAGTTGCCGATAGATGGCGCTGACACTAAAACATCTGGCGGAAACGGAAACGATATTATGTTGAGGCCAGTTTTTTTTATTGAAAGTCTTTCCGAGAGGCAGCGATCTTTGGCAAATGACCCACATGTTGCCTTGCTTTTCTCCATGAAACCAAACTAAACACTCATTCACTATCTTCAATCTTTATCCAGACAAATTGCAATCACTGTACCCGCTTTTATTCACAGAGGAAGACATTTACTACGTGAGGTTTATTAAACATCGCACAGGAACTACAATGGTGTGTACTGTGTTTTGGACGGATGAGGCCATGTTTTCATTGCATGGACGAGTGAACGTGATCAACAGTTACATATGGACAACTGTTATTCCACATGTGTTTACAGTGCACTCACTTCACCACGAGTGACAATTTGATGTGGCTCACTGCCTGCTACATCGTGGGACATTTTTTTCTCTGAAGATCTTCAAAGAAAAAAATGTTCTCTTGAGTACTATAGCAGTTTTGCAGCTAGCTCTTTGATCTTCACAGAAGATCTCTGAATATCCAAGAGCTAGCTGAAATACTATTACAGTAAATGTGTGTAGCATTATTTGACATTTTGCACTAGCAATTCGTGTCCTTTTTGCGAGAAAGAAAAGCGCTGCTTACATTTATGTGGTATAAGGAATCATCTAACATTACTTTAGAAATTTTTGATCAAAACATAAAACATTTAGTGAATAAACTTATCAATAAGCATTATAAGATCTCATTACTTCTTTGATCTCCATATTTAATACCAGTTTATCTACGTTTGCGAGGGTATTTAAAGTCTAGACTCTAGAGTGTATCTATTAGATCCTTCCACATTTTCCTGAAACAATGCCATACGGCTTGAAGTTCTGCACTTTACAGTCACTAGCCCCAATAGTGTCATATCTTATAGTAAAGGGTATATGAAACATTTTCCGTCAGTTTCTGTTGCAATAAACAATTCGAACGGACAGTAGTCATTTTCATTGCTATTTTTAATAGCCATTTTTAATAGATTTTTAAAGGTTTCATTCATAGACACTTGGCTAAACCTGTAACCTTTGTAACCCTGTAAATAATCTTAAAGAATCTTTATTCTTCAGTGATAAATACTGTATATGTTATTAAGGTGGTAATATTCAGTTAGAAATTATTTTACGTTCTTTTTAAATTTAGATATTATAGTTAATTTACATAATGTTAAACAGGATTTAGTGTTTATTGATAAAAATTTTAATTTTTTTTGTAACCTTCTATGTTAAGAATTTTTACTGTCGTTATGTATTAAATGTAAAGTAATAACTATAAATTAAATATTTCTGGAATAAAATTAATTAAAGAGGAACGGAAATGATGATAATAATAAAACTAAACAGTAATTATAAGCATTAAAATTCCTCCAGATGTTTATCGAAATTTTACGACCTTACTCTAATCTTTTAAATAATAAAACAATTAAATAAACAATAAGCAATTTTCATTGTTCTTTTCGGCTTAACACAGTATTTTTTATATACTTTGCATGAATATATTAAAATATTACAGTACAAAATTTCGTGAAAATTAATAATGAGTCCTTTATAAGATTTAGGCTACTCTAAAGGTAAATAATCAGTTAAATTTAACCACTAAACACTGGTCCAGTGTTCGCGCTTCACCTAAGGATTGGTCTTGTGAAGTTTTCCAGGTTTCCTTCACGTGTTGAAAACCTAAATACAAACCATAGAAAGTCTTCCCAGGAGGAATCCCAAGTAAATTTATTATGAAATTTAATTTGTCTTTTCGTATTCCTTTTTCGTGGTTCCATATTTTACCATAGAGGATTACATCTTGCAACCAACCCTTCCGCAGTGGAACAAAAAGGATTTTACTCAGTATTTAATACTGCGAAACAATAACCGAAAAATGTCGCTCATTCCACAAAGGTTACAAGTCAGATTGCTGAAGAATTATTGTCAACAAGAAAGAACATTGCCTGAATATAGGCAGTGAAGATGAGCCAAATTTTACTTCACCGATGAAATATTCAAAGATGGACATTCTGGAAACAACGGTATTAAATGGTTTTGATTGTTATGTAATTAGAAGAACAATCCCAGTTTCTACACAGAAGGGAAGAATTCTGATTTATATATATTTTATGGCCGGTTTTCCATATTCAGATTTATAATAAAGTAATTACAGTAATTTATATTCTAAATACCTTGAACAAAAAAAAAATATTAATTGTTCCTATAGGCCTATAAAATATATTTACGGAGAATTATTTTAATTAGTGAGACAGAAGTTATGATTCGTTTTATGTATACATATATAATTCTGATTATTTTAATTACAACTAAATATTTATTAGATAACGTAAATTTTATGAAAGTTTCCATTGGTTGATATACTCATTCTATTCTTGGAGATGACTTTAAATACGTGCTTTATGCATAGCATTTCTATTTAACGTTATTAAATTGAAATATAATCATATTAATTTTATAACACAACGTGAGTATAACTGTTTTGATTTGTACAAATTTTTTTTTTTTAAATTAAATAAATTAGAATATATTTGAAAGATCAATCCTATGTAGAAAATCAACAAAATTATTGTGACAGGCTGAAATTTTTAAAAATTGCAGCCCAATAAAAATACAATTTTCGTTTTTCTATGTTGCGATTTTATAAATAATTTCTTATATTTTATTTCTTTTAACAGATATTATAAAATAAGACAGATGAATTTGTGGAATTTCATCGTCACTGCTTCAGTTCTAATAGGAATTTCTCAAGAAAGAACAATTTCATACCAAGAAATAATTTCTTTGAATGCTCAATGCGGCCCTATTGATACTTGCAACACTACTAATGAAAACCTTGAAGTACCAGCAAGAAGTTGTCAATGCGACGATTCTTGTGCATTTTATGGAGATTGTTGCATAGATGCTCCAAATCGACAAGCTATGGAAAGAACGGAGACTAGAAATATTTGCTTGAAGAAAAATAACTTTCAAGGTTATTTTGCAGTTTCTAACTGTAAAAAAAATTGGAGAGATTTGGAAACAAAAAGAAAATGTGAAAATCTAAATGATGAAGATCCTTACACATTGATACCAGTTGCGAGTAAACGAAGTAAAATAACATACAGAAACCGTTACTGCGCTAACTGCAATGAAGATAAACGAGATTTAGAATTTTGGAAAATTGGTGTAACGTGCCAGCAATTGGGTGCAAACTTAAGTTACGATTTTCCGAATTATCTCGTGTACAATTCTTATTTGAAAACGTGGGGTGTGCTCTTGCCGAATCAAACATTTTTAAGATGTAAATTGGTACCCGTTCCTCCCGAAAACACCGAGAACTTAAGATCTTGTTACTCGGATACGATATCGACTTGTTCTACTAATTGGAAAGACGATTCTATTAAAGAAAAGTGTGAGTCCTATACGGCCATTATTTTGGCACGCCACAGAATTAAGTACAGAAATGTACATTGCGCGGTTTGCAATGGAGTCAACGTCACGGATTTGAATTGTCCATATCTTTCTAGTAGAGAATTATACCGTACCTTTGTTGAAATTGCAGGAACACCAAATATCGTTTGCCTTTTTAGTGTGGGTAATTGCATTTGTGAAAATAAAGTTTACGATGCAGCTTTCAGAAAATGTCGTGAGCTCACATGTGGTTTGCCTTTTCTTGAACTTAAAAATGGTAAGTGTGTTCACAAATCATAAAAAATATCATATCAGTGCTAATGAAATGTATTTTAAATTGTAATATTTTCATTTTAATAAAATGAATTTTAAGGCTATTGTAACCTCTGGTTATGCACGAGATCTCCAACAGATGGCGTTAAAAATATATTCCTGGCTGTTACGTGTATATAACAAGGGAAAGTATTGGATTCGAGTCAAAATTGACCCTCCAAGTTTCTGCAAATCTGAAACCTCTCGAACCCAAAATAAACGCAAAAGAATGTATAAAATTTCGTGGATGAGTATGTGTGTGCGTGCATGTGTCTATTGTGTTTAATGTCTCGAGGTGGGATAATGATTAAGAAACGAAATTTGGCTCGGTAGTTCGAGTATGAGCATTGATATCGTTAAAAGTTGGTGGTAAAGATTGAGAGGGTGGAAAGATACGGTGTAGCCACATGTTATATCGAGAGGAGGGTCGGACTTAATGATGATTTTACTTGTCGTTAGCATTTACAATTTTTTTTTAATATAAAACTTATATCTACCCTCAAAATTAAGCCCATTTCTATTTTTTTTATAATTAATAATATAAAAATAATTTTATAACAAAATCTCAAAAAATTGCGCCACATAGAACTTGATTTATTATGGTTAATAATATATAAGTTATTTTTTAAATAAAATTTCATAACGGCTGGGGAAGTTACACTAAGCTACTGGTGGGCCCGGTAGGCTAAATACAAACTCGAACGCCCTTCTTGCAAATCTTTAGTGAGTTAGGTTCGCGCTTCGTCAACGTGTTGGCCACGTGGAGTTTTCCGGAGACATCGCCCACGTGTCAAACAAACAAACCAAAAGTAACCTACAGGTAGAATAGAGCAAGCCTCTTTCCAATTTTTATTTTTGAACAAATGAAATACCTAGAATGTTTCTTTATTCATAAAATGATACCTTAAATAACTTTATTTTTTAGTAAAAATAACACTAATTTTATAGGTATAAGAAGCTCTTTAGGGCCCTAGGTTTTCTCCGGATTCTGTACGAATTTCGTTTATGGGGAAAATCATCAATTAAATTTGCTATAATTTTGTTCTTGAAAGTAAACTTGGCACACTCACGTGGCAGAAAAGTACCGCATACAACACTGCAACACGTATACAAATACTCAATAATTTAAAACTTAACATAACTAGGAAGGTGCACAGGCACAGGGTCGGGATGAAGGGACGTGGAAACGAACTGACAAAAGTTTTCAAATATACTGTATTAATATTTTCGTTTATAAATACACTTGTATATTTTTCGTGTACATAAAAATTATTTATATTTTTTCCCCTCAAAAAATTGGATAGCCCTGAAATAAAACCTTGAACAGTGCTATGAAGAAAAGTCATAACATAGTGTTCTGTGATCAATAAAAAGTATATAATATTTTGTTATTGTATCATATTATGCTTACAAATTGTCGAGAAATTAAACAATTGTAGATTTAAACAATATCTAAACAATATTAGCATCATTCAATAATGATAAGTATTGAGAATAATGGTTTCTTTGTTAAGAGGAGCAAATACAGGGACTTAAAATTTCATTAAAAGAATGCGGCCTTCTGGCCTGATGACGTAACTACGGGGGAGTTCATCAAGCCAGAAAGTACCTTAGTAACTGGTGATGATGGCGATGGGATCAAAAAGAGACAGATTTTGCTGACGTTATACTTAAACAGCCCCTTTCCAGTGTTATCTAATCACACCTTTAGAAGATTGAATATAAAAAAATTATGTTAATAGTTAAAAACTTTTATAAACAAACAAAAGGTGTTGTTTGTAAGTAATTAGTAATAATGTCATTTGATTAACCTCATAATTAGACGTTCAATACAGAAATCCAACTCAATGGGGATTAACTGTTATCGCATTCAGAAATCTTTAGTATTGGTTTAACAAGAATAGAAATTTCTGAATATAATACGACAGAGTAATATTGATTTCGCCACAAACTTATTTTTGGAACAGATTAAACAAGCACGATATAATAAACATAAAGTACAAATTGCGGGGATTAAATCGATATTATTGTATTTTGCTTCGTTTAATTATCCAAAGATGGCGCTACATATTTATGAAATAGATAAGTAACGGCTTGGAACTCAAATAAAAATGAAAACTTCTTACTTTTCAAATTAAATTACATTTTATGTCATTAGTTTCCAAGTAAAATCATTTGTTTATGGTACGTATTTTGCAACTGAAGTCTCTTGTTACACGAAAAACATCACTCCAAGATCAACAAACTCTTGCTGAACTGTTGTTTGTTTACTGGACCTTAATAGCTGTCTGTGACTCTAGAGAGTAACAGTTAAGTTTGTTTACGCTGAAAGTTTTGCAGTTTGTTAGTATTATCTCTGAATTTTCATGTAAAAAATATTAAAAAAATAAAAATAAATAAATAAGTCACTCACTTCATGAAACATTTTAATTCTCAATTGAATGTATTATACATAAAAAGAAAGTTGCAATACTTAAACATGTCTAAGTATCCATATTCTTTTTATTGCTTGTTTTTCTTCATAATTCAAAAAGAAAAATCTACATTTCATAAACTATTTTATGAAATTTTATACCAATTTTTTCCCCCTCCGTTCAGTAAAAATATAACTGAATGGCATAACTGATATTGCTGAAAATTTTATATAATCAGCCGCCATAATGGCTGTTTAAAACTTGTTTTTATATATATTTGTTTTTATTTTTTCTTAAAATTCAGTCAAATCTGTAAACTAAACTCGTTCTGCATTAAATTTCCTATAATTCTTCGAGCGAAAATTTGAANTTCCTTATGAGTGATTGTTAAATTTAATTCTATCTTTAATAATTTATAGACGTTTTCTTAAAATCGTTTTAGTTCTATAATTTATTATTCTTTAACAGTTTTTTAAATATTTTAAAAATAATTTATTGTAGCAATACGCAATTTCCTGTGATAATTTCATGACTATGTTTCTTCCTCCTTGAAAACTCTTCGGAATTTTCGGAGGAAAACATTTGATATGTGTATTTGATATATTCTTTTTTTTTACCGTGTCGTTTAACAATAGTAATTATAGAAGTGTGCAAAAATTCAATAAATATTTTGTATGTAAAGTGCATAGATATAAGAGTGTACAAGAGGTGAGTACAAGAAAGTGTTGTACAAAATATCTAACAAACTTCACTTTTGTGCTTAGTTACAAATAGCCAGTGTCGATATGAATTGTGTGTTACACAAAAAAGAAAAAAAAAACTCGTGTTAACTTATGTAATTATCTACGTCAGGCTGAAAATATTTATGTATAACAGTTCTTTGGGCTATATCAGTTTGTTCTTCTTTGTGTGGATACACAATAGAGTTTAATATAGTTCAGATATATTCTTTTTGCTCTATGGAGCAAGGCAAAAAGTTAGGTGTTTTTTTTTAGGAAGTTTTTAGATAAATGTTTGATTTTTTTTCGTTACCAGAATTTTGAACACTGGTAGAGGCCACAGTTTTCTTTGGGAAGTTAGAAAACCCAGGAAAAATTCCTGTAAAATAGAAAAATTAACAAAAATCAATCAAATATTTGTATTTAATTAAATACTTCCTTGCTTTATTCGGGTCTTAATAATATTATGAGGGCTTTTTTGGAATAAATAGAAAAGAAATACAATGAAAAAGTTCGCATGGTCGATTTTCTGAAAACGAAGATTGATTAGACAGTAAGGAAATTTAATAAGAAGATTACTTTTATGAGTATACTTACAGTACATTATAGTATATCTATAAATCATATAACTTAATACATCATATTTCAGTACAGTATTATAAATTAGTTTTTAGTGCCCCATACAGGCTCTCGACGAACCGAGTATTAATTATCAATTTTAATTCAATGTCATCATTATGACAGTGAATTAAAATTGTACAGACAAGTCATAAATGTGGCTCCTAGTTCTCTATAAGCCATGGTGATACAGCGGATCTTCGTGAATAGGGGGCTACGTGAATAACTAAAATCAAGCCCGTTTTGCTTACTGAAGTACAACAGTGAGGGCATACATTCTATGATCTTAAGGCAGTATAAAAGAAATGATGGTCGATTCGATTGGCATAAGGAGTCCATGAAGAAGGCAGTTTTTTCCAGTATTTGCAATGTCATTCACAAGTTTGTAACCCCCAATATCTAAACAGGAAAAGAACACGAGTAAAATATTCCTATGATAACTCATTTATGTCGATTTTTCTCCATTTAATTTATATCGCTTTCATGCAATGGCGCGTTATCCTATTGAAAAAAAGGGTAATTGCCCGGGTCAGCAGGGAGCCTCAAACCAATCTTTTACAAGAAAGTATTACCCCAAAAAGTTCCCCCGAAAAAAATGTCTGAAGTCAACATGTACAGTACATGGGGCCCCTAATTCAAATTCGTATGGGTCTCACGAAGCTATAACGCAGTTTTCATGTTCCAGTTTTTAATGTAAAATACCAAACCTTGAGATTTTCTTTAAAATCGTATAAATTAAAAAATTTTCAAACTATTTTAACCGTTTCCAAAATTTATTTTTGACTTCTTCATTGTGTTTTATATTTAAAAAATTTAATTGAATTTTTCTTTATTTTAGATATTAAAATGGAGAAAACAATAAAACTGGATCATAAACAAAAACTGTCCAAACTTAAATAATTGGGAAATTTTATTTAAATTATAAAAGAATTAAATTACAGCTGTTAATTACGGTAATTGCTATAATTACCACACTCGATGTACGGTATGAAAACGTGTCGACCCTCTCTTCTCTTTCTCAGACTACTGTCTAGAAAATAGGACTAGTATTATCGTGTAGAGACTATAGACTATCGATATCACAGAACTACATGTGACCCATACTCATCCCATTACGAATAAATTGGGTAAATTTATATCTGGGAAACGTGTTTCTTACTTATTCGTCCATTTCTCTCTATTGTAGAGTTCAAAGAACAGTAAATGATGGGTAGTTTCTATTATATTTCACTGTAGTATTTTGGGATTATTTCAAAATTATTATATATATTTAGCTAAAAATGAAAATTAATAAATTGTTAATCTCATCTGGAAGTCTAGTCTACAAGTCGACCCTCCTATAACACTGTTGATTATTCCGTTTTATATGAATTCCATGTTGTACGAGTCACTTAGATTTTACAAATATGTGAGCCATTCATAGCCGTGCACTCGTATTTGTAAAATCTAAGTGACTCGTACAACATGGAATTCATATAAAACGGAATAATCAACAGTGTTATAGGGGGGGCGACTGTAGTTGTGTGTGAATATCACGTGGTACCAACTCGTCCAGTGACACCATTCACTACTTTTACACACGTGACTCGAGACTGGGAATTTATAAGTCTAAAATTTTTTCAAATTGCAGCCCAATAAAGGAGAAACAACAACAAACCTACGCCACTTGTATGTAATTTATATAATATTACTTAATTAAAAGTAAGAGCTGCACGCAGGAAATGAATTTCGTTCCAGAAATATTTAGACTTTGACTTATATTGGATTTATTTTTAAAAGATAAAACATCTTTTCAATTAATTAGAAATTATTTTTAATATAGTACTCAGCAGCTTTTTTCAATATCAATTAAGTTAAAAAAAAAAGACGGATTTTCGAATTTTTTCCCTGTGTTAAGCTTAAATTAAATTACGATTATTGATTTACTGTATAAAGGATCTTAATAGAAATTATTAATGTGTCCTGTCAGCTATTTGACAAATGCTTCAAGATTTTCAGTTGTAACTGCCAAAGGATGCTTTTTTTAATGTCCTTTCTTAATTATCAGACAGTTAAATCTTCGTTTCTATTCTTTAGATTAATATAATTTAATTAATCAAAGAAAATATCAAAGGAACGAATGAAAAAACAAAATAAGATTTTAATTAAAATAAAAATTTGTCAAATTTTAATGTGGATTTTATTAAAGTCACTAAAATAAGTGTGAGAATGTGAGAGTGTGAGTGAGCGAGCGAGCGTGTGAGTTAGTTTGTATGGGTCAGGACCCCAACAATATTTTTTTACAGTGTTGTAGAATATCGTTGAATGGAATAGAACACTTTACCTAACAAACATACTTAATAAGTTAAGAGGAGTGGGCTTTAGGGATGGTTAGGGAAGAAGCGAGGACCTCACAGTACTTTTTACTAAGGTGTCGTAGAATATTCATATCAAATTTGATGCATTTACGTTGAATAGTGTAGAACCCTTTACCTAACAAACATACAAATTTGACTTTTATATACTCGTATATATAAAAACTAACAATATAAATTCGATAGGACTGTAGGAAATATTATGCTTTAAAAATGAATTACGATAACTTAATGCATCCAATAGTTAATATAAACGTACTGTACTATATTGTACATCATGTTAAATAAGGCTCTTGTTACAAGCTTTAGTTAAGTCGTAAAATATAAGAAATGGAAATAAATTTAATACGGTAACGAACTTTCAGCAATCGTTAATTCGATTTATGTAAAATTTTTTGAATTAAATATCAAGTTCTACAGAAAGACTACAAGCTTCCTTAATGGGTCTTTTAAGCAGCTGTTGAAAACTAGACGTCGATCTGTCCTTATTGAGTCGTTCACCTGTTTATAAATAATTCATTCAACCAGAAATTGATACTAAATAATCAAATTAATTAATTCCTAATCTATAAATAACCCGAAAGAAACGATGACGTTTCATTATTTAATAATTCATTTTGAAAAATGATTGCTAACATTCTAAAGTATTTTTATTACCGAAATTAAAATATTGTACTGTATTGCACACGAATATTTACCATTAATCTTGCTCCTGTGTCAGAATATAATTGTTATTTTATGTGTTCTTTTTTAATATTGTGACAGATATTTTTCAAAAGAAAATGAAATTAATCACCGAAATTCTAAATGCAAGTAAATTTCAAACTGAAAAATCAGTGTAACATTCATTGTACATAAAACAATGTCTTATATATTCAAATGACTAAGTTAAAATAGCTAATATTCATCAATACAGGACTTTCATTTGAATCTTCTAGGTATAGAGAAATAATAAGAAATAGGCTTGCAAAGGTAGTTCGTATATAGTTAATCATGGAGTCTCCTGCCCATTTCATATCTGGTCTCATCTTTCATCTAACTCCATTCTCTAGATTAAGGAAAGACAGACAGGTAGTCGGACAGACGGACGACATTACTACTTGCTCACAGATGTTCTGGTTTATGGGACTATCCATTGCATTGATAATTTGCATAATTTTATGATAGCTCTCCGGACCTCATTCCCCGAATTACAGGTTCTCTGGGGGACATTTCCGGACTTTGCTGTAGGAGAAACTGCAATTTTCTATGCAAAATATCACTTTTGTTGAATGAAAAGTATGATGTGTAGGGGCAAGACACAATTGATTTGAAGTGGAGAGCATATATTTTAAAGTAAATAAATTAAAAATGTGATTAAAAATTGAAGTCCGGCATTTTGACAATGTTAAGATTTCAACTTACATTTTTCTAAATTTATACAGAATGAAGAAATTAAGTTTGATTATAAATTTTATTGTAAAAAAGATAATTTATCGATGTAGTTATACCTAAAATTGTTCTGTTGAACTTTTGTATTCAAAGTTATTATTGTTATGATTTAACAGTATGACTTTCATTTAGTCATACGAACTTTTACATTTCCCCTACTTAAAATTTATTTTCAGATATAAAGCAAAGAAGAATATATTCCTTGAATTTTATACATTTTTAAAAACTATCTTACAAAAAAATACCAGACTGTTTATATATAGGGGAGATCGGGGCAACTTCGGCATGCGGGGCAAGTTTGTCAAGCGCTTTTTTTTAAAAACAAATTAAAAGGAGACTTTGGTTATAGGTTAGGCAGTTGAGTTTTATTGGTGGCTTGTTAAGTGTAGTGTTTTTATTGTTCTCCAACAAGCGTAGTTGAATTATCAAGCAAATTTTCATTTTCGTTCAATTCCATATAATATTTTTTTTCCATTTATATTGAATTGGCAGGTTTTGTTATAATTCCATGATAACGAAAGTTACTTTTCCTGTTAGAAGGATGTAACTTCAACTTATTCACGTGGCCAGATCGTGGCTTGGCATTCTGTTCTCAGGGTTGTACTTAATGTTTCGAAATCATGACTAGCGGGGTAAGATCGGCAACATAAAGCCACATTAGAAGCAAAGGATAAAAATCAAACAGATGATAAATGAAAACATGTTTGCATTTGTTATTCATGTATATATGTCTTTGAACTTGCATTTCGTTGTAATAATATTAAATGGGTGTTGGATTTGTATTTCTTTGTTTTAATAGTGAATTCCAACTTATACATTGTTAATAACATAATTTTATATACGTGCCTATCTTGCCCCATTACTGTTGCCCCTATACCAGGGGCAACTTTAATAAAAATAATTAAAATAATTACAACTTTACAAAAAGAGAGAAGTTGCCGATCTTGCCCCTATACCCGGGGCAACTTCGTCAATTTCTCTCTTCTTGTAAAGTTGTAATTATTTTAATTATTTTTATTTCCAAACTGATTTTAACCAGTTCTATAGTAAAGTAACATTCCAATAGACAATATGCAAAGTTTTTTTTTCAGTTTACAGCAGTATTTATTACACAAAATTTAAGTAAAGCTTAACATGCCGATCTTGCCCCGATCTCCCCTATATAAATTTCAATTTAAAATTAATAACAATAAATAAGTGTATATGATATTAAAGTATAGTAATTTAATTTATAAAGTATGTAAAATCCTTCAACTAACTTACCATTTTGCTACCTTTTGTTCATGGTTAATCTTAAACAATCTTGCTGGAAGATTTCTAGAAAAATCTGAACTTCATCTAATGAATATTCCTCAATCATGTCGTGTATGTTCCTTCCTAGTGCATCCTCTTTTTCCAAACTTGCTCCCCATCTGAGTAATGTGCGACAACAATCGACGTAACTGCTGCGTTGAAAGAGTTCATTATTTTAATATATATATATATATATATTTCTGAAAATAAATCAATAACACTTACTTCATTGTAGCTAAATGAAGAGGCGTGAAGCCGTCTGTTGTTAACGTATCCACATCCACACCCATTCTTAACAATACCTAGGAATATTTGACACGTTAAAGTTAGATTTCACACACACACACATATATATACAGTATGTATATATAACAGCTCTGGAATAGACTATACAACATTCTTTATTTAATAATCTCTTACATTTTCCATCTATCTAAACGTTTCGCTCATCAGTTGCCACTAAAATGACGTACAAGATCACTAAAGAAGTACAAAATAGGAAGCGGTGTCCTGGAACGTTCAAATTGTTATAAAAGTTTATATTATTGGACTGCAATTTTCAAATTTCAAACATATAAGATACATTCCCACTGTCGTCCGTCAGTCTGTCTTTCGTTAATCTGAAGAACAAATTAGATAGATTAAAATCGAGACCATATAAGGAAGGCTTAGAAACTGGAGATCCCGATTAAGAGCAGACATACAGAGGGAATTTATAGGTCTGAAAGTTTAAAAATTGTAGACCAGTAACAAATGATCGTTCCGGGCCACCGCTTCTGTTTTATGATTGTCCTTATGTTTGTATTAGGAGAACTTTTACGTCACTTTACAATGTCAACTAATGAGAAGCAAGACGTGCTTGAAACGCTTTCTAGCAAGTTACGAGAATATTGAATAAAGGATTTTGTAAAGTCAAGTGTTTTCTGAGTACATTAAAAATACTGCTATTACTTAAAGGTATAATTAACTCACTTCTATGCAATCATGGTGACCATTCATCGCAGCTATGTGAATAGCATTATACCCACTTGGATCCAAAGCTGCTAAATGTGCACCCTCCAATGCTAGAAACTATACAAAATACGTTTTAATCGTCAAATTAAGTTAAAATTAAACAAATTGTGTATTAAATTTACCTTTACGACATCTGAATGACCATTGGCGGAAGCTAAATGAATTGGTGTCCACCCTCTTTCATCTACGGTCCTATAAATATAAATTAAAAATGTACAATTACGATAACAAAATATTAAGTTTTATTATCTTTACTTACTCCATACGTTTAGAATCTCTTTTTAATAAAAGTTTCACGACGTGTAAATCTCCGTTACGAGCAGCCTCGTGAATGTTGAGAGTGGCAACAAATTCCTCTTCTGACAATCTTCTGCATCCTCCTGTATCCGAACCTTCTTCAAGATCATCAGGAATTGGCTTTAAATATTTTAAAATACAGTATTATATTCAAGAATAACTAATTTCGTTGTATGAAAACTATACCCACCTTTCCTGTATGCATAATGTCTCCAATCATATTTATAGTCATGGGTGGCTTCAGATACACAGGAGACGAAGGTTCGACTTTCCTATGCTCATTTTCTGGCACAACATTGTGTTCTTCCTGTTGCTCTTCTGTTTCTTCGTTAATTACCACTACTTCGGGGGACAGAGCTCTTTCATCAACGGCTAATTCTTGAAGACACTGAGGGCATTCTTCTTCAGTTTCACCATTACTGCTATCTTCGCATGGACAAGATGAACTTTCATCAGATGGTGAAGACGATTCTGAGTCATTCGAACTACTTTCTATTGTGGATGAACCTTCTTCGGAACACTTTATATTTTCTAATTCGTATTCTTCAGGAGGAGACGGGGGTCTTCTCGGTCGACTATTCTCGTTAGTGTTCAAAGTGTTCTGTTGCTTAACAGATGATTGCCCTTCGCATATATTGCCGTTTACACTTTCCAGCGCTTCATTTGTGTATAAAACTTTTTGATTTTCTTGCCTCTGTAGCTTGTTACGGTTTTTTTTCTTTGCTAATAACGGTTGTTTAGGATTCTCCCATGTTTCTTCGTCGTCGGTTACGAAATCCGAATCGGATTCAATGTCTGCCGAGAAACAACTTCCTCCGTCACCACTAGAATCTACACTTTCTACTAAAGATGTTTCACTAAATGCTGTGTCTGTTGAAAGACGTGGACGATTGACAGCTAGAGAGTGGCTCCTTCGACATCTAGGTTTTGGACTTGCGACTTCAATCCCTGATATCTCTGGATGAATCACTGTACCAATTAAAATACTATAAATTATACAAATTAAGGGAAATTATAAACGTGTTTAACATCTCTTACCTTTCGGTATAGCTTGGCGATTTGGGCTATTTTCTTCTTTCCACCCTTTGCTACTAGTAACCTGACTCCTTGTATCTCGCTGATTTAAATACCATAGACCTGTTTAAGTAGTCTATATAATTTTTCATATATCCTTTTTTTATATATTTATAAATGTATATTTTATATATTTCTTATAAAAAAGCTTCACCTGTTTCTTTTTCGATAAAATAAAAGAAGAATTTAAATGAGCACGAGCAAAAATTATCGTGACATCATCGCAATGCCGGGTTGCAAGTTTTAATAATATTTTTTTTTATTAATTTAATTTAAAATATATACTTTCGGTCTCAAATTAGTAGTGTCATACCCCTGTATATCATACTTTTCCTGAAAACAATAGTCATGCTATCATCTACCTACCTCTCTAACAATTACCATTATCCAAACTTTTAGACCTATAAATTTCTACTGTCCTGTCGTCTGTCTGTCTTTCCTTAATCTCAAGAAGAAAATGAGATAGATAAAAATCGAGACCAGATATGGAAGACCACGTTATTTCAATTCAAAAATTTTCTCCTGAACGGCACGTCTCTATTCTTAACAGGAAAAGTATGATGTGCAGGGGCAGGACACTACTAAATTCGGGAGCACTGTGACGACGTCACAATAAATAATAGCTCATTTTATATAAGTAAACACCAAAAACAATTTTTTCTATGTAGAGTGCGTTTGAAAATTACCTGTAACACCTTTACCGATATCGAAGACATCAAGTTCTGTTTGGCATGAAGTATCCCTTACTCTTGTTCTTCCCGTTGTTGTGCTCTGCAAACCACAAACGAAATCAATACAATTTTGATAAATTGAAAATGAAACCTTCTATACGTCACAACAATCACTTACGTGTCTTCGAATCAATGGTGCCCTGACTGGTGTCTCGCGCTGTGGCACAGTATTAGTCCTCATAAGATGGGAGGGTGATTGACGTTCCGGTGTCGGGCATACTTTCGGTTGCACCCTTAAAAATTAAATTATAAATGAATAATTTTTCTTGTCTACTTACATATAATGCAAATGTATTTACTTTGAGCGATTCCAGAATCCGGTATCTCTAGTATATGACGTATATTCTGGAGATGCCCCTTCTCTTCCTAGGCTCTTCAAAACGAAAATTATTATTTAAATATTTTTATGGAGCAGCAGCAGCAGCAGCGTTCTTTATGCAGAATTTAGAATATAATAAAGAATATACATTTAAGATTTAATTATTATAAAATTAATTACTTGGAACATTTTTCTTTTCTGTTTCTTTTCTGTTATTTCCGTGAAACTAGAAGTTCTCTGCAATATTTAAAAGCAAAATTCTCGTTGTTTTTAAAAATTTCATTACTCATTTCCATTTATATTTATTCAAAATTATTATTATTATTGTTTTTTTTAGTTTTGTTTCTTGTCTGATCTAAAATTAATTAAATTTACCTGTAATCTTCTTCCACCCGAAGCCATCAGACACCCCTTAAAAAGAAAGTTGTCGAGTTAAAATTTATATTAAAAATATTATAATTAAGGTAGAGAAGAAAATAGAATTTTGCATTTATATACATTAGACAAGCGCAGCTCCGTTGCCATAGCAGTAAATAGTTTCTTTCCTTTGACAGGATCATTTCATATAAACCGTAAAGTTTTCTACGTTGACAGATCTAGAAGTAAATAAATAAAATAGTAAAATCGGATAGAACGTTTTAATATATCAATATATACGAGAATAATACAAAACTCTTCTTCTATAAAGGGCTGTCGTTAATTACGTAACGCAATTTTGGGTGAGTGAGTATGCGGGCAATCGTCACATACGCGTTA
Organism: Centruroides sculpturatus; assembly: GCF_000671375.1. Lineage (NCBI taxonomy): Eukaryota > Metazoa > Arthropoda > Arachnida > Scorpiones > Buthidae > Centruroides > Centruroides sculpturatus. The sequence goes on from NW_019384861.1 coordinate 256,909, forward strand.
CAAGGGGGTTAGGCTGTTTGTAAAAACGTTACGTAATACTAGAGTAAAAGAACAATTCGTTTTTGTTCGTGAAGTGCTGTTTATGTCATTTCTTTGTACGTTATACACGTAACTAATAAAGTAATGTAACGTTTTTACCCCCTTTCTGTGTATTATTTCGAGAGTTAAAGAAAATATACGTTACGTCATTTTGGAGGGTGGGTGCGTGCAATAGTGTTACATATAGTTGAAGATTATAAAAATAGCGCTACGTAATTTATGAACGATCCCTAAGCATAAATCGACGCCAGAATATCTCTTCTGAAAAACAATTAAATAATTATTAATTTTAAAAACGGGTATAATATATTAAAATAAAATTTCACATTTAATTAGTTAACTAGAGGTTTTTATATCATGTATTATAATTCAATACGAAGAAGGACAAATGGAATATCAATTAAATATTATAATCAAGTAAGTATAAAAATTGTAGAGGACATACAAAGGAATATAAGAGTGAAAATAAAGATATAAGACAAGCCACATATTGCTTAAAAAATATATATCTGAAGGGAAGAAAATGATAAAGTGCTAAAAGAAATGATTAGAATATCATTTTACATCTTCTCGAGGAATAGAATAATAATAAAAAATACGAAAGAAAAAAAAATTATTTTACAGTAAAAATATTGAAGATTTATGATTGATATCCCTTTAAATAAATCGTGTTCGGAAAGCGGAAACATTTCAAATAAAGCAAAAAGTATTACATTGAAAATAATATATTTTATATACGAATTGTAAAAATCTCTTAAATTTCCAGTAATTTAATGCCAAAAAGATATATAAAATTATGAGAAAATGTTGACGCTGAAGAGTAGAAAATTGCTTACAATTTTTTTTTTTTTTTTTTAATAATGGAAATTTTAACTCAGCAGAAATCTGTAGAAATGAGTGGAAGTGTTCTGCAACTAGGACGTCCAGCAATAAAAATAAAAAATGATGATTTTTGCATATTGTACAGGTATGTAAATCGCATTAGAATAGAAAGTTTTTCGTATCTAAAAATACACTTGTAATAACAATAAATAAATTATTCAAACAGAGTATTTATCCGAACGTGAAGGAAATTATTTGTAAAAATTTCGTTTTTAATCATTCAGTAGAAAAAAAAAGTTTATTATTATTATGATGATGATGATTCATGAATATTATGAATAATTATCATTACCTTTATGGTTTGTAAATGAATGTAACGTTAAAGACGAATATACTTTAATGGCTTTTTTTTCTAATTCTGTAGACTAATCTAGGATTAGATATTAAAGGGAATTTAAGTAATTTTTATAGCTCTTTTTTTGAGATAAATAAAATGATCTCAATTTAAATTAATTATAGAATAAATTAAAGTACTTGCTCGTTAATTTTTATATGTAAAAAATAATATTAATTAAGGAACAGTTGAATAGTTTCGTAACCTTTTATGTTATGTCTGTTGCATTCAGAATAGAAGCCATCGGTATTAATGTGAAATTTTTTAATTGTAATTACTATTATCATCAATATTTTTAACAACAATAATGAGCGTAAGTGTAATTATATAAAATAAATTTTTAGATTAAATTAAGGAAAAACTAATTTATGGTTAACTGATTATGTTTTATGTTCATTTAATATGTAGAAAGCTGGTTTCCTGATGACTTCTGTGAAAAAATTCTAAATAATTTACTAAGGATTTTGTCTTTTTGAAACGTTTTACTAGAAATAATTAAATTTCCTCAATAACTTAAATAATTAAACTAGAATGAAAACAAAATTAAATCTATCGCATTCACACAAATCATTCGAAAAGTATAAAGACTTTATCAAACTGTTACCATACATGTCGGCATATAAGACTCACACCATCTTCCAAAGGCATTTTTGAAAAAAATAGTGCCGTTATAGTCTAATTTATCGAAAAATAAAGTACTGTAACAAAGAATATTCAAGTATAAACAACAGTAACATTGCAACAACCATATATTTCCTAAATAAAAATACATTATGATCCAACATCCGCATCACCCACGTAAGTATATCACAGCACGTTTAATTTCTTCGCATTTATTTTCTAGATTCCGAAAATTGATTGTTTGAATAATTGGGCTGCAATTTTCAAATTACACGCGTAAAATTCCCACTGGCGTGTCTATTTGTCTGTCCTTCCTTAATCTCGAGAACGGAGTTAGATTACCGGCATGACTCCGTTGTTATCAGGAAAAGTATGATGTACAGGGGCAAGCCAATACTAATTTGAGTTGGAGAGCATATATTATAGATGAAATAAATTAAAAATATGATTAAATTCTGTCGATTTTTTTCGTATCGTTTACCGAAAAGCGTTACAATAAACTGTACTTAGAAATTATAATAAGTTTCCAAGTATTTAAACTCGTAGGCTTCAGCTTTGTCATTGATATGAAATCGTGATGTGGTGTTCGTGATAAGTATTCTTATTTCTTGCAAACATTCAGATTTTGCATAAGCGAATTGCGTGTATCGCGTGAAGTTTATCAAAATACGATACACTCGGAAGAGACACACCCAATCTGGGTGGAACGTTGATCTCTCTTCAACGTTTTCTATCCACGTTAACGTCTACAATACTGTCAAATTAAACTATGTTTAATTTTATTTCTTAATCTTGTTTGTAGGTATTTCAACAGCAAAATTTATAACCGTTAATATTACTTTAATTAATTTTAATTTAGTTGGTAATTAACGTAATTATGTCGAATTATTCCGAAACTAAGCGGAAATTACTAACCTTTTACTTAAATATTAAAATTATAATATATTGATAATATGCCGGAATGAAATTTTTAATGGTGTTTTTAATTTATTTCATTTAAATTATATGTTTTCCATCACAAATTAGTAGTGGCTTGCCCCTGTAAATCATACTTTTCCTTTAAGAATAGAGTGGTGCTGGTCATCTAGTCAACGCCGTTTGGGGGAAGTTTGAATTGAAATCACGTGACCTCCGGTTTTCTGGGAAGTTTGTATATAGTTAATCGGGGCCTCCCTCCCATAAGGTTCCATATCTTGTCTCGGCTTTCATTTAACTAATTCTGTTATCGAGATTAAGCAAAGACAGGAGGACGGGCAATGGACAGACTGATAACAGTGGGAATTTACGGGTCATTTCTTTCAAATTGCAGCCCAATAATTAAATTTATCGTTTTATCAATTCTAATTAGTAAAATATATAGATAATTGCTTGAAGTTACGTTTTTATCAGTAACAAAAATATTCGAATGGTTGACGCTTAAAATAATTACTTTTTTCTACTTGTATAAGGATAAAAGTGAATAATATTCAAAATAATTTACTCACAAAGTGCTCCAAATAATTTTAAAAAACTGCTAATTTGCTTAAGATAATGATCAAAATACTGCTAATTTGCTCAAGATAATGCTGAAAATGTTTTTTTCTTTGACTATAATTAATTAAATAATAAAGAATAATAAAAACTTAAACGAATCTACGAAAACATTGAAATAAAATTCCTAAATTTTTTTTTCAAAAATATTCTTACCCGCAGTGTTTAAGTGAAAGAACTTTTCTCTCTCCCCCCCCCGTCTCAATTCGACTGCCAGCAGCAATTCGAAAATTTTGACAACAGTTACCTACTATTTTGTGGAGTGCTTGCTCTTCACTCTCAATATCAAGTTGAAGAAAAAAAAGAAAGTATTCTCTCTCTTTGTATCTGAATTCTGACTGTTACAGTTCATAGTCCTTGACAAGAAACGAATGACGAGTTTGTGAAGTATTCTAGAGAAAGTAATTTTCGAAAATCTCTTGTTTAGTTAAGGATTTTTGAACGATTCCGAAAAAAACTTCAATGAAATTGAATAGGAACTCCATTGTGTAAGTCAACAAGTATATTGTATCCGCCATTTTTATGTAATTGAAAAACTGTGGGCTGCACCCATATAAAATATTTATTACCGTTATAATACAGTAAAATCTTTTTAAACTGAATTCGTTGTACTTTGCCGGTTTGGTAGGTTTCCGTTTCGTACAAGTTCTTTTCTATAATAGATAATTGATGCTTTCTTTTTCCGGTTTAGGCAGGTTTCCGTTTTGGACAGGTTTTACTGTATTTATGTTAATTCTATAATAATTTTTGTATTTTTTCGTCGATATAAAATCGAAATTTATTATATTTTAGCATGTATATAGATTACAAAGTCCGTTGTAGCCAGCTTATTACGAGCGCTTGAATATTTTAAATAATTAATAAATTATTTATACTTCGTTTATTAGAAACAAAATTCTAAACTTTTATTTAAATTTTTAAACATAAAACTTATATTTTTATTGAAAACATAGCAATCTATAATCTCTTTTTGTAGCGAATTTCAGATAAACCTGTTTAAAACGGAAACCTGCCAAAACGGGAAAAAATATTCGGTACTGTAAAAGCCGGTATACACAAGTATAACTATATTTTATATGTAGTAAACCTGTACAAAACGAAACCTGCCTAAACGGGAAAAATTCTTTGATATCGAGCGATTTTCATTATGCTTAAAGAAACACCTGTCCTAAGTGAAAACCTACCATCGCGCGACCGTTTTACACAGGTTTTACTGTACAATTTTACCGAAATCTCGAATTTCTTATACTCATAATCATCTACTTTTGATAAAAAAATTAATTTAAAAAGGCTGTTGATTAATATATTTGGGTATGATATCATCATATTGCTTCAATTTAAGAGGCACTCCACTTTTAAAAATGTCATTTTCAAAAATTAATTAATTTCAGAAGATAATTAAAGTTTTAAAAAATTTATTAAATAATATAAAATAACGGGAAGTGCCATTAAATTTTCGTTGCATGCGGACTTTTTAGAATGGTAAAGAATACCCCGATTTAACACTCATTCCTACTGTTTAATGGCGTACGCTCCCCCGGGGAATACTGGATGATAATTAGAGGGAAATGTAATTTAAATGCATTTATTAAAAATAGAAAAACTAATATTTAAAATTTTGTTTCTGTTCTTATTCTATGTCGTTTCTGTGTCCACTACACAGGAAAAATGAACAAAGAATTTCTGTATGGCCAATAACAGAAATTAAAAAAAAATGAATGGTAATGCTGCTCATCTTATTTATAAGAAGTTTGACATTTATGACGTCAAAGTCAATAAATCTAGCAATGCGTTGCGTAACTTTCCCAGCAAAACAGTTAAAATTGTGCGTGGCGCCATCTATTATGAGATTTTATTTTAAGAACTTTTTAAATTATTAATTATGTCAAAAATTAATTAATGGCAAAAAAACTTAATTTTCAGAATAGAGATGAGTTTTACAAAAATTGTAACTGCTAATAACAAGTAAAATGGTCATTAAGTCCGACCTTACTCGAGATACGACAGGTGACCTATCTATCTCCTCACCTCCTCGACCTTTAACCTTTAACCACCAAACTTTAACATCATTAATGACCCTGATACATAAACCTCTTTGCAATATTTCAGGAATTTTTGGCAAAAGGCATAGGAGTTACTAAGCTTCAGAAAGGGTGAACAAAATCGAACCCCCACACACTAACATCCCTACGTACAGAAAAACCACCATTTCTCGACGTTTCATGGTCTCCTGAGTTCAAAAATGTAAAAGTCTTGATAGGGGGTAATTTTTGACTGATCGCCATATTTTCCTCTGTTATTTATAACAACCGGTAAAGTAAAATCAGTCGTAAACGAATTTTTTATCCTCTCCATCCACCATTTAATTTGGAAACTTCTAGCCATCGAAGTGTTGCCAGAAATTAGAAAAATTACGTCACCAAAATCTCAATTTTTTATTGGTGTATTTCAAAAAGAAAAATGTATAAAGACTAACAGAAAAATAGAAACGTTTTCAGCCATCTTTTCCGTTCTGGAACCGTTCAATACGAGATTTCTGAACAAGAAGTGACATCACGTTTCTAGAATATTTTCTGGTAAAGTGGAAACCAAGCGCAACGATAATACTTTGAAGACCGCTTGTTAATTATTCATAAATATGGCATATAAGTTTATATAATGAATTTTAATTCAGGAAATTTATTTGTTTATAATCAAGGTGAAACTTTCTTAAATTACCATTATTTTTTTTTTTTTCAGGTTAAGTGAATGTAATATTTTAAAAGCAACATGTAAATTTAATATGGTAAATTATTATGTTACAAGATGGCGAGGCAATTTTATATTTTTCATAAGTTTTTAAAACATTTATTATTTAATATCTGTAAAGTAAGTTAATTTAATTTGAATTTTTTTTTTCGTGAATATAATAAAGCAACTAATATATTATTTAATATTTGTTACAAGAAAATTTCTTATTTGGTATTAAAAATATATAAATACAGTATATACCAATAAGTTTATACTGGAAGGTAAAGTACTGTACATTAGCAATTTTTATAAAATATACATAATGGAGAAAATATTTAACAAGGTTACTTTTTATAATATACTGTATATATAATGCCTTTAAACTCAATTTTATTTATATTTTATAGGCAAAAAATCAAATTTTATATTTTAGTCACGTAATCGATCGTTAATTTTTCTATTGTTGCATTCATAATTGAGTCTTACAGGGCAGGAGGAATAGATTTAAAAATACAGCAAGAGTTAACTAACTTTCTGGACAATAAAGTTAGAATTGTATGTGGTGCCATCTGTTACGAAGATTTATTAAAATATCATTTCTATATTATTAATTATTATAAAATAGCGATTATCTTAATTTTCGGGGCAGAGATGAGTTATATAAAAAGAGAAAAAAAAATTGTAAATGCTAATAACGAGTAAAATCTAAAGTTCAATCTCACTCGAGATATGACACATAACCTCTTCTCTACTTCCCATCTTCTGACACACTAAAATTTCTGACACGACTCTAATACCATCAATGTCCCTACAGAATTTCAGAAATTTTCGACAAAAGGCATAGGAGTTATTTATTTCCAAAATGGAGAACAAAATTGTGCCCCCATATACACAAACACTAACATCCATACACGTAGAAGAGAACCCCTAACTTTTCTTGCATTTTTGGATGTTTCAAGGTCTCCTGAATTCAAAAGATGCAAAACTCTATGGTGGGATTATTTTTTGACCGATCGCCATAATCACTTCTGTTACTTCTGTTATATATAACAGCCATAAAGTAAAAATAAGAAGACAAAAAAAAACTGATCTCTCCATGAATACAAACAGCAGCCATTAAGTGAAATTACAACTAAGTTTAATCTGCAAATTGGTACGAAGCAAGTGGCACATTGCAAAAATCTCAATATTCTATATTTATATTACGAAAACCTTGGCCTACATAACACTCGCTCCCGTTAATAGTATTAGTTGTAATGACGTCAAAAACAGAAATTATTTGTAATATAAGTTATTAAACACAGAAATAGGCCAACGTCTAACTTGACCGATGCTCTTGGTGTCAGATATGGGTGAAGGAATATTTTCTGCAGGTCATACGAGAGGCACGTGGTTAGATTCACCGAAAAAAAAAAAACCCTCATTTATTGCATATTTATTAATGGTCTAAATACAATTATAGTTCTATCAATGTGGGTAAAATTAGCCCACATCGATCACTTACATCTGTCGTTTGTGGTAACTGGTAATTACGTTTCCGCTACTAGGAAAATTAGTTTTAGAAAAATTCTCTGTGCTTATCCATTACAGCCAAACACGTCTTGACTACTTTAAAATGAAATACCAACGCATTTAAACAATTAAAAGAGATTCGTATGGGCTATTTTTAAACGGGATGGAATCTTATTAAATTTTTTAACATCGATTTAAACGGGAAAATAATAGAAAAGGGAAGAAACCAATTAAATGTTTGAGTAAAAAAAGGAAAAAAAATCCCTGTAATATATTCTATACTTTGTTGTTGTTTAATCAAAAACTTTTTCTGGAAGTAATCAAAGTGAAAATCAACTGGAAATCCCTTTCCAACTGATTCAATCACATTTATTTTTCCTTTCTTTTTTTTCCTATAGATTAAGTTTTCATTTTATTTTCATTGAAGGACAAATCTTAAGATACATGTTGCTTTTCTTTACGTCAATATTTGCCATTGTACACAAGTGTTGTATATTTATAGCCAGAAAAGGTTAAATATTATTGTTATTACTATTATTCTTAATGCCTCTTTCAATTATTATTTTATTTATGACTTTCATAAATAAATTAATTAATTAAAATAAAGTTGGCAAGGGCTCTTGCTCGACTTTCTCGAAATATTTATAGCGCCTAAATGGGACATTAAGGCCCTATAAATATTTAACTAAGATATAATAAAAAGTTTAAGCAATAACAGAAGCTTAAAGGAAATAGTTTTGAATTCTGAAAAAATAACTTTTATATTATTAATTGTAAAAAGGCAAAAAGATTTAATTTTGAGAGTATGGATGAGTTCTTAGAAATATTGTAAATGTCAATAAACTAGTGAAAATATTATTAACACTCTATTTTCCCATCCCCGAGTTTCGTGCTCCAATATTTAAGCATCATTGTCCCTTACATAAAGGTTACCGAGCCAAATTTTGTTTCATAGTTGATACCCCATCCTGACATAGTGAACGAAATAGATGCCAAGACACACACACAAATACACATATACACATACAGGGAATTTCCTCTCCTTTTTCGATTTTTTTGAATTTAGGGGATTTCAAAACGTCCAGAATTGCAGAAAAACCCCTAGGGTCAATCAAACACGATTATAATACTTTCTCGTGTTATGTTATAACAGCTGTGAAATAAAACTGAAATTGTATATCTCTATAGTTTAAAGTAATAATGTTATATACACTTAAAATAATCTGGCTCAATTTGAAAAAATTGTACATCTATAAATTCACACTGTCGTCCGTCCGTCCGTCCGTCCGTCTTTCCTTAATCTTGAGAACGGAGATCATAAACGAAAGAAAAGATCCAATCTGGAAACCTTAGTGGCAGGAGGCCCCGATTAACTATATACGAATTTCTGAAATCACGTGATTTTAATTCAGAACTTCCCCTGAAAGGTATTAGATGGAAGACCGACACGACTCTAGTGTTAAAGGGAAAGTATGATGTACAGGAACAAGCCACTACTAATTTGAGGTGGATAGCATATATTTTAAATTAAATAAATTAAAATTATTAAAAATTGCAGATGATGTTAGAAGAAATAATTGATTTTAAAAAAAGTATAATACTTCACACTCCGCTACTTAATCACGAAATCATGTAAACATGGCAAATGGGGAAGGAACTATTTTAAAATTTTTAATGGTAAACAACTAAAAAATATTCTAAAAATACATAAAATAGAGCATTACAAGCAATTCGGTCATGATTTATACGAATATACAGATTTATTACTTTATCAGATTCAGCCTTACACGCTTGGCGTAACCAATGAATGCATTGGATACGATCGACTTCCGGGCTTTTATCATGAAAATATTCTTCATAACAATAGAAATATCCATCAGACCATTACAATAGCAATTCGTGTAGGCCTAGATATATTCTATTCATAGGCCAATATTAAAAATTGAGCACAATTTATATAAGCCGAAAGTATAATGCTCCTAAACAGTCACTCGAATTTCTATAATTGGGCTTCAATTTTCAAAAAATTGTTCAATATAAATTCCCCACTGGTGTCTGTCTGGCTGTCCTTCCTTAATCTCTAGAACAGAGTTAGACAGGTGAAACTCGCGACCAGATGTGGAAAGATTAGGAGTATGAGGCTCGGCTTAACTGTANCGTCCGTCCGTCCGTCCGTCTTTCCTTAATCTTGAGAACGGAGATCATAAACGAAAGAAAAGATCCAATCTGGAAACCTTAGTGGCAGGAGGCCCCGATTAACTATATACGAATTTCTGAAATCACGTGATTTTAATTCAGAACTTCCCCTGAAAGGTATTAGATGGAAGACCGACACGACTCTAGTGTTAAAGGGAAAGTATGATGTACAGGAACAAGCCACTACTAATTTGAGGTGGATAGCATATATTTTAAATTAAATAAATTAAAATTATTAAAAATTGCAGATGATGTTAGAAGAAATAATTGATTTTAAAAAAAGTATAATACTTCACACTCCGCTACTTAATCACGAAATCATGTAAACATGGCAAATGGGGAAGGAACTATTTTAAAATTTTTAATGGTAAACAACTAAAAAATATTCTAAAAATACATAAAATAGAGCATTACAAGCAATTCGGTCATGATTTATACGAATATACAGATTTATTACTTTATCAGATTCAGCCTTACACGCTTGGCGTAACCAATGAATGCATTGGATACGATCGACTTCCGGGCTTTTATCATGAAAATATTCTTCATAACAATAGAAATATCCATCAGACCATTACAATAGCAATTCGTGTAGGCCTAGATATATTCTATTCATAGGCCAATATTAAAAATTGAGCACAATTTATATAAGCCGAAAGTATAATGCTCCTAAACAGTCACTCGAATTTCTATAATTGGGCTTCAATTTTCAAAAAATTGTTCAATATAAATTCCCCACTGGTGTCTGTCTGGCTGTCCTTCCTTAATCTCTAGAACAGAGTTAGACAGGTGAAACTCGAGACCAGATGTGGAAAGATTAGGAGTATGAGGCTCGGCTTAACTGTACATGAACTTCCGGTTTGCAGAGGAAGTCACGTTATTTCAATTTAAATATTTTCCCCCGAAAGGAGTTAGATTTTATAACCGGCACGACTCTATCGCTAGCAGGAAAAGTATGATTTACAGGGGCACGTTACACGTTACAGGGGCCGACAGTACACATTTGAAGAGGAGAGCATATAATTTAAATTAGAAAAATTTTAAATATGATTAAAAATTGTAGTCTGGCATTAAATAATTGCTCGTTACACATTTAAAATCGAATTATTTTACACCAACAATTTCCGAAATTTTGATTTCATGACGTATAAATCTATATTAGTATTGACTTAATACACAAGTCATAAAAAGAAACGAAATAAAAGTAAATTTGTCTTACTTTTTCTTCATTTCTTTTATTAAATTTCTTCTTTTATATTGTTTAAATCGTAATTTCCTCAAAGAAATTCTATAGTAATTCAGTAACCATCGTTTATTCTTTAATTCTCTTCACAATCAAGTGTTATGATATCACAAGATTGATAAATTTATCTTTTATTTTGTTACTGCCTTTTTTTCTTTATCTGTAATTTTTATTACTGCCAATAGAAATAAAATTATTACAGACAAATTTACTTTTACTATTTATAGACACTCTCTTCTTGGTCTAATCGTCATGAAAATCAAAATTTATTATGTTATAATAATAATAATATTATTATTATTATTTAAATTTGCTACAACCGGTTACTGTGTTTACGTGACGCTGTTATATCATGCACTGTCAATAATTCATTCAAATAACACTACGTGAATAGGTTCAACAAACTTTACTTTACAGCTTAGTTTTCGAGAGATTAAAAACTTTGTGAATAAATATTTGTCATTCTTGATTTAGTGTTTCTTTTATATTAATTACTACCTCGATATAACGAATTTATAGCGTAAAATCCAACGATTAGCCTCTTTTATTACTGTAAATTACTGTATTACTTTATATATAACGGGTCGGTCAAAAATTGACCTCTCCCAGGTTTTTTTTATCATTTTTTAGACGCGGGAGACCTTGAAACGTCGAGAAATACAGAAAAATTTGGGTTATTTTCCGTATGTTTGGACGTTAGTGTGGGGGCACGATTTTATTCACCCTCTTTGAAGCTTAATAACTTCTGTGCTTTTTGTAGAAAATTTCTGAAATTTTGCAGGAAGGTTTGTATATTAGGGGGATTGATGATATTAAATTTTGGTAGTTAAAGGTCGATGGGGTGGGAGGTTATATGTCATGTCTTGAGTAAGGTCGGACTTAATCACGATTTTACTCGTTATTATCATTTATAACTTTTTATAAAACTCATCCCTACCTTTACAGGTAAGCTTTTTGCCATTTGATAATAATTAAAAATATAAAAGTTTTTAAAATAAGATAGCATAACAGATGGTGCCACTAAATGTTGCCGCGAAAGTTAAGCAACTCGTTGCTGGATTTTTTAATCCTACTATCATTCTAAGATGTACAGTACTTACAGGGTTTATATGATTGTTGGATCCCCAGAACAAAATGTAAACAAAAAAAAAAAATGTATTAAAAAATAAATTGCTTATAAATAAACGGTACACTTAATTTTTCTTCACTCTCATTGTACGTTTTATATCATCCCTCCAGAATACCCCAGAGCAAAATCTTAGTTACACCATTGCTTACACCTGTTTATTTTATTCGAATAGGAAAACAGCAATCAACTTGTCATTCTAATTCATTATTCTCACAATAATAAAAATAATAATTATTATATTTTAGAATGACTTCTCGCTGTCTTTTTTTTTCATAAAACGGATTTACTTTTTATTGAATACAATCAAGAAAAAGATATCGCAAAGATTAAAAACACGAGTAGATCCTACTTCATTATCAAACATCTGCTATATTCTCAGATACGTCCAGCTGTTTCTAAATGATAAAAACATCAAGAAAAAATTTACGATTAAAAAAAAAAATCTCGCATGTCTAACATTGATAATCAATATTTATACATTCTGTCGACATCAGATGGCATTTAAAAATGGAAGTTCGAATTTACTTCCTATCCTTTGCAAATTTCTAAATTGAATGTGGGCATAAATAAGAAAAAAAAAATTCTTTATATAAAACAATATTGAAGAATAAAAAGAATTTGTTTTATTGTCTTTCGAAAAATTCATCTGCTTCATCCTATATACGTCAATTCCTTCACTTTCTCTGATAAAATGGATCAGTTTAAATCCCTTACATGCCAATTTTTCAGCTCGCTTTCACCTATTTCATAAGCTCGTCTTACATTAAATTCAATTTCCGAGTCAGAATATATTTATTTAATAACCTTTAACGTTATACTTCTTGTTGTACCTCCCTGGTTAATCTGTTGTAACATTCAATTCTTTTTTTTTTCCTACGCTGAAAGGTACAGTTGTATATATATATTTTATGAACGATTTCTATCTATCAAATGATAAATCCTATATCAGCCAGTTGTAACAGAAGAAGATAGGACACTTCTTACTACACATTCCATAGAAGATGTCGTATGGTATCACGCGTATATACTATCTTCACTTATATTGGAAATAATATTTTATGTTAGAAGATATTTTATTAATACTTTCTGTCTCCACCGAGATGAAAAATGATTCGAAATATTTTCGATTTCAATAATACTGATATAATAAATAGAAATTTTTGTGGGGAAATTTCCTGTCCACTAGTTTTATAATCATTTTGAAACTACTAATTACTTTTATTTTCCTGGGTATTGTGTATAATAGAGGGAAAGTATGGCGATCGGTCAAACAATCATCCCCCGAAAATTTTTATATTTTAGAGCTCGGGAGAAATTGAAACGTCGAAAATTACCAAATAAATTGGGGTTTTATCCGTATGTATGGATGTTAGTGTTTGGAGGTACCCAATTTGAAACTTAATAACTCCCGTGCATTTTGTCAAAAATTTCTGAAATTTTGCAGAGAAATTTTTGCCTTAGGGGATAATGTTTCTTGAAGTTTTCACGATAATCGAACTATTAGTTCGGGAGATATGGCACCACCCCTTTAATATCCCCGGAAGCAATCTAAACACTTGTAAAGGTTAGGTAGCGATTACTAGGGTGAAAACTATATATATATATATATATATAGCCTTTATGTACAGAGTATATGTAATCAAATTTTAAATTCTTTAATTTTATATCATTGTATTCACGTTTATTACTTTCTGAGTGTTAAGTAACAGAGGTAAAGTATGGCAATCGGTCAGAAAATGACCCCTTCCCAAAATGTTTACATTTTTGGATTCGGAACCTTGTAAAGTAGGGAAATAATTAAAAATTGGGGTATAAAATTAGGAAATAAAAGAAGTTGGGGTTTTTTCTGTATGTATGGATATTAATGTGTGGTGGAAGCAAGATTTTATTCACCAAATTTGAAGTTTAATAACTTCTATACATTTTGCCAAAGAGATTTGACTATTAAGGGAAAATGTTTAGATGTACAGAAATTTTCATAAAAATCGAATCATTGGTTCTGTAGATATGGCTCCACCCTCCTAATATCTTTAGAACCAATCTGAAGACTTGTAAAAGGTAGCAATTATTAGGGATAAAAACAAAGAATGTCGGGAAAGCAAACAATATGTTGCCAGTTTTTTTATTTATTTGAAGAAGAGAAATGTCTTCTAATTATTTTTTAAAATGAAATTTTATATTCAGAATTTTCACACACTGAAATTTCGAATTTCCTTCACCTTTATTTAAGAAAGAACCGCGTAGGAAAAGCTGCAAATATGCCATACATTTTACATAAACCTTTAATTATCGCGAGTTTCAGCCTAATAATTGGCAAAAATAAAAGTAAAACGTTGAAAACATTCGGCTGAACTTGTTGTTGCTTACACCACGACAATCATTAAGAGAAATAAATTAATATTGATTTGTAAATCCAACATCAAAACCAATTCTCATTAACGTGTATCTGGAATACGAAAATACCTTCACTACCACGTAAATATAAAATGATATTTAACACTGAAAACGGAATTTATAGAACTTTCTGATGGGATTAAAGGTTTAATATCCCGAAGAAGTCTGCTTTAACGATTATTTTTAGCCTTTGAAGTGCCTGTTATTAGTTTAATAAAGCTTTGATGACAGGAACTAACTACAACATATTTCTGTTCATTTCTGAGGAAACTAATGGATAAAAGTACAGAAAACATAAAATATATCGATACTTACTTTACGAATAAAAGCAGAAGTTATATATATATTATTCGAGAAAGATTCTCTTAAAATACACTGAATTTATTTATAAGAAGATTTATTTGTTTACAACAATATACCGAATGAAATGCAGTGGGGTATTATACCTAGAACCAACGAAATCGGTTCTAGAATCTCTTTTGGTCTAGAGTACCCCACTGCAGTGGGGGAAACGAAGCACTTTCCCTCCCCTGGGATGGATTAAAAATTTCAATAAATTATAATCGTGGTGATTATATCGTTACACACTCGACCATGGGGACTTTGATGCAATACTGTATATGATAATCTACTGTAAAAAAAACCCCAAAACATGGGGGGGTTAAATTTATTGATGTAATTACTTGTGTCCAAGTTTTGCCCTCTCTCATGAAAAATTTTCTGCCAACGCTCGTGCTATGGGTTAAAATCTTTATCAATAATCAATTTATACTTAGAAAATATATAAATAAGCATTTATCACAATAAAATAATCCGTATCGGGTGTATAATATTCAAAAATCTACGACGTTATTCAATTTATACACACATACAATATTCACTCGAAGTATTACGTAAACGAAATTATATATTTAACACGGTTTTAAATTATTTAAAAAAGAATATAAACTTATCTTAACATTATATATTATTTAAAAAGACAAAGTAAACAATTAAAATTCACGTGGAATTTTTTTTTTTTTTTAAATTCAAAAACGGCACGTGCTAACATGATCGATGACGTATAACTACTGTAAGCGCTCGTTCTCCGGTTGTGACGTCACGCACACCGTGTGTAGACACGCCTCCTGCTAAAAATAAAACGTGGGGACAGATTTAAATAAAATATATTAAATTATCCCCTACAAAAATATTTTCCTCACTTTCTTATACTCAATTAATTTTAAAAAATTAATCGCTATTATCTAGGTTTTATTTGTTTATTTACTCATTTCGGGTGTGTTTATTTGAATCTTGGCCACTGACTATAAACCATTCTGTTGCCATAGTAACAGATTTTGGCCATTATCCTGTCTTCGATTGCACACACGTTTTTTCAAATGAATTATTTAAATATTCATCACTTCGTCGACTAGAACACTGGAAATTTATCGGCTTGTGTTGTTGTCTCTTTTATTTTACGGTATTTATATTTAAATTAGCTTAACACGTGATCATTTATATTATCGTTTTTATTATCTATTATAGTAACCAATTGTAATGATATAAAAATGTCATCGGAAGCGTGACAATGCTGTAGTTTTCAATAAAGGAAAGTATAAAATATATAATAGTTGGATATTTTACCTCTGTGTGCTCATTACTTTGGTGTTGTATATATAACAGAGAGAAAGCATGGCGACAGATTAAAAGAAAATGACCTCTCATCGAAAATTTTTACATTTTTGGAGTCGGAGGACCTTGTAACGTCCAGAAATGCAAAACTAGTTAAGGGGTTTTTCTGTATATGTGTATTTTAGTGTGTGTTTAGTGGAACTTGATTCGTTTTCAATCAATTTCAACCTGTTCCTTTTGTCGAAAATTTCTGAAATTTTGCAAGGACGTTTGTGTATTAGGGCCATTTATGTTGTTAAATTTTGGTGTTTAAAGGTCGAGTGGATGAGAAGATAGAGAAGGGTCGTGTCTTATCTAGAATGGAGGTCGGACTTAACGACAATTTTGTATGAAAAAACTACCTTCAAAATCAATCTTTCTTACCATTTTATAATAATTAATAACATAACATTGGCGCCACACACAATTTTAAATTTTTACCGGGAAAGTTACGCAACTCGCTGCTGGATTTTTTTTGGAATTTCCTTCCTGTTGTTGCGACTCTCTACTCGTAAATAATACTATTCACTGCTTCGGAATTCTATAAATAACAAGAAAAAAAATACAGAAGAAAGAATTAATTAGAAGAGAAATCTTTATAATTTATTATTCCTGTCTCCTTTATTGTTCTTTCTTGGATTATATATTGATAACTTGTAAATAACTAGTCGTGTTACAGTTCAATAATTCAAACCGGTAAAAGTGAATTACTTGAACGATGGGATCCTAATTGTTGTCAAGTCATCGCCAATGGGATTTACGTTTAATCCCACAAATAATGCTGGACTCATTAAGATGATTTTTTTATGCAGAAGGAAATTATAATTAGGGAATACCGGTAAATTACGTAACGCAGGTAATCGTTACGATGCGTTACAAGGGAGATGCTAAAGTAACAGAACGATTTTGGATGATCCTCATCTATAAATTTATGGATGAGGGATTACTCTATTAAAAAATTAATTTTTCTTTCATACACAAATTAACTTGTCGGTCCTTAAAATCAATTCAGCTTGTATTTTAAGCCCCCCCCTTTTTTAAGACCGTACGTAATACAGATGTAATTTAATTGCCACTTCTCGAGTGTTGCGTGTAATTTGTATCGATTTCCCATTTTAGCTGATGAGATATATATATATATATCAATAACTGATAGATTCTAACGTCTAGAGGAAAGTATCATTCGAGTTGTTTACGTAGTTTTGAAATCTGGAATTTCTGCCTCACTGTTAAATGATTATTTATCGTCGAATTTCACATTAAAGGTGATGTGATTGATAGATCCCTGCTGATATCATTTTCTCCCTCAGATATTATTTATATGGTATTTTATCAATGATCAAACACGAGTAATGCTTCTCCTGGAGTTGTCTCGTATATTAAGTCACTCGTTTGGAATAAAATATGATAGGTGAGCTCGAAACGCACTTCATCTTTTACTTGTTTTCTGCTGTGATCAATTCAGAAAATATGCATTACCCCCAGTGGCGCGTTATCCTATGGGCAAAAAAGAGCAATTACCTGGAAGGCCCCACAAATCTTTTATAAGAAATGTCTGAAGTTAACACTATACGTGGGGCCCCCTAATTCAAATTTTCCTGGGTTCCATGAATCTATTTAACAGCCATTGTTACCCCCCTTCGTTTTTTTACTGTTTACTATACTTCTTCCATCCTTAATTTAATTGTTTGACTCCAAATGTCTTCCAGTGATATATAGAGAAATTCATTAAAATCTTAAAATTAAATATTTAACATTGAATACAAATGAGATGCCAGTTTATAAATATTAATTGTGTTAAATTATGCTAAATATTAACATAAATATAGGACTAATAAATTGTCCTGGCTAAGAATTCGTGAAGAATGATGATGTCCTGTACTAAAATGATGATAAATTTGATAAACTGAATGTACTTTCTCATCATTTTCTAATTATATTTAAAGCTCGTACGTATGGCATATACCTTTGGAACTCTTGGGAATTTTACAGATAATAGGTAATTCAGTATGGTCCGAAATTTTGAATAAAACCAGAACTGGAGTCGATATGACAATCTCTTATCTAATAATAATTACTTTAATTATATCCGAGCGACATTTTGCGATTTTAAAACCAATAAAGCAAAGAGTTATATATATAATTAGTGAAACCATTAGCATAATAAATATAATTTTCGTGAGAGTTATGATTTATTGCCCTCATTTTTATCTATTTTCTCAATTCTGTTTATTACTTTGTTCCTTTAAATGAAACACAAGACTTGTAGTGGCAACACTGACGATATCGAGGGCGAATAAGGCGCCACTGTATTGCTGGAGGGGGCTATTTTTAGATTCTTCTGGTCCTGAGGCGAGGTGTATTAATATATATATATATATATTCTGTAGTGTAGTAGTTTCTAACTTCCACTTGAACGAGAGTTTATGAATTGTCATTCTCATTCTATGGCCGTACCAATTACAGTGAATGGACTAGATAACTGCTGAATAATACATATATTATTGTACTTGATACAGTGGATATATATACATCAGTACATAGTTTAATTATTTTTTTATTGCTACATTTATGGCTAATAGTCATGCTTTCGTTGAACGTTTGGGTGGATTCGATTTTCTGTTTAAATGCGTTCCTATGAGGCCAGGAAACATAAAAGAGAATTCCGCCAAATAAAGCTATTATATTCTGTTTTGTTACATTAAAATTACAAATAAGTTTGCAGCGCTTTTTTCTCCCCTGTTAACTCTAAGAATTTCAAATATATTAACGGGGTGGGGCTGTATCACCAATCGTCCGATTTTCCTAAAAATTTCTAGAAACATTTCCCTCTAATACACAAATTTCCCTGCAAAATTTCAGAAATGTTCGAAAGGAGCAGGTTTGGGTTTGGTTTTATTCGTATACGACAGAGAGACACGTGGGCGATGATCTGCCGAGGAGGGATGTCTCTCGCGAGGTCTTTTATGGGAAACTGGCCCTTATTTAGGTGTTACTATCGCGAAGAAAACCCTGAAAACTGCGTATGGCCAGCCAGTTGTTGAGGTCCGAACCCACGACCAGTGTTTAGTGATTTTATCCACTCGGCCACTGGTGGGCCGAAAGGCACGGAAGTTATTAAGAGTGGGTGAACAAATTCATGCCCCCCACACACTAACATCCATAATCACAGAAAAAACCCCAAATTTTTTGCATTTCTCGACGTTTAAATGTCCTTCGAGTGCAAAAAAACGTAAATTCTGGGGGGCATTTTTGATCGATTGCTGTGCTTTCCCCCGGGATAAATAACCATTTCGTGCTGAAAAATGTATTTTAATCTAATTTTTTGTATGTTAAACTGCTACACACTTATAACAAAACGCTTTAATAATAAATAAATTACCAAAGAATAGAAGAAATAATAAATTTTAAAATTTTGTTTACTGCCGCATCCCTCCGTAAAGAGTATGTTGAAGTATTGCTTTATAAATGTTTTTCCAATGCCTTTATTCGGAATCATTGGAGCGTACAATGGTGACAGCTGCAAATGAAAAACCTTCTTACATGCTACACCTTGCATATAAATTAATTTTCCTTTATACGCTCCACGAATAGAAATCTTGCATAAAGCTATTTAATAAACGTCATGCTTCAGTCACGTGATAAAATTCATCCTGTTTCTATCAGAACAATAGCCCTGTATCGAGCGCTCTTCTGTCACAATATATCTGTGATTCGTTTATCCGTGTTATCTGACAAAACCGCAGTTATTAGATACGATTCATCCATCACTTTTTCGGTTTTCGATGAGTTAAACACTCTTCTGGTACATTAGTTTTTTCTTTATCACAAAAACACTTCAATTGTTACCATCATTGGTGATGCGGGGTCTAGGCAAATTTGAATTAGGAGGCCCTAAAAAATTTCCCCTTCGAAGAGGAAATTTTTGTTCTTGTTTTTTTTTAACACTGCGATCTAGAGTCTATCATATTTCCATGTTCTTACTACAATAATGTGTTTATATGAGATTGGTTTGGAGGCCTTTACGAGTGGGCCTCTGTTAGTGGGGTTATCCCTTTTTTCCATATAATAACCCACTGCTTATCATTAAAGTAGATGTTTATTAATTTAAGTGCCTCGAGTTCTGCGCCGAAGAACTCGAGACCCGGGTATTGTTAAGAAGTGTCAACACCTGTTTAGTGTCTAAACAGAAAAAAAAAAAAGAATCGATTTCTGGTAAACCAGAGGAACTACAGTTTTCCATTTCGCTTTTTTTAGATACATTCATCCCTCTTATTTTAACGCATTACCTTTTAACTTCTTATTTTTAATGTGCCCAATACCTAAACGATAATGTTTGGCTTTACAGAATGTCTTTTTTTCCCCCCCTCGTGAGATCGCATCGACTTTTTCATGTCTTTATCTTGCACTAAGATGAAAACGCAGTATTGATGTTTTAAATGCGCTTTAGGCTATAACTCGCTACTTAAATACTCTTACAAACGTCATTTTCCGTAAAGCCATTGGCCTACCCTCTTTTATAGGGGGGGGGGGACTCTCGAAGTAGATGTTCTATCTATAAACAAATAAACGTTGAAGTTGGACATTTCTCGACTGTTTAATAGACATTTTTATCCCCCCACCAACTCAGCTGCTTCTGGCATTATTGCGTTTACCAGAAAAACAGTCGTTTCTTGAAAAATACTAACTTGTAAGACGGGAAATATATATAGAAGAATACATCTCTGTGGTAGTCAATAATTCGAAAAAAGGTGTGTCGAACGTGACAACCTGTCATATTTGGCACACCTTTCCAGTTTCCACTTCAGAAGATAGTGTTTTGTATCCGAAAAAGAAATTACTTTTTAAAATACGCATTAGAATATAGAAAAAAGTATCAATAACAAATATGGTATGGCCAAAAGAGCAAATGTTACATGCTTAAATGGCGCATTCGACGTACTAAATTACCATATTTATGTAATCATTCTTATGTAAATAAGTAAATTTGAAAAAAGTCTAATCAGAATTGTCTAAAATAATTTCCAACAAAAGAAAATTATGTAATTTCTAAGAGCTAATTACTTCTCATTAAATCTGAAAAATAATTCGGAATTCCCATAAACAAATTGCCTTAAATATAAACAAGAAAACATTTAATGAAATTCTATTAATTGTAATTATATTAAATTAATCGGTAGTATCACATACATAATAATTATAAGTAATTGCTTACAATAAGTAAAGTAATCTAAACTCAGAATTGCATAAGCATTAAAGTAAATGAATAGCATAGTAAATTGGATGGTACTGTATACAAACAAAACAATTGATGTCCGAGCAATAAACGAATTTTATTACTGAGGTCATTGTCCTTAATTTAAATTAAGTTATTAAATGAAAAATCTGCAGGTTAATGATATTTTATAATATTATTGCGAAGCCATTTACTAACTTCATTAACTAAACAAACAAACAGCTGCATTATAATCAATGTCGACTATAGTAATGACTTCTTTCAATTAAACTAGAAAAGTTTTATCTGTATTGTAAAAGTTTATGTATAATTTTATATAATTTATTTTAAAAAATGTTGATTAATATTCATAGATGTGTAGAGTGAATTTGAAATTAACGGGAGTAATGTAAACTTTATAGTAATTGCACATATCGGAATTACGATAAAGATGAATAAAACAGCCATCTTTTAATTAATATTATTTTTTTTTTTTCAATATTAATATTAGCATAACATTTAACTTTTTGTTGACAATTCTGTTTGTTCAAATTCTTCCTTCCTTTCTTATTTAGAGCCTGGAGGCACGTGCCCCTCCAACCCTCTATCGCTCACCCACCAGTTGACGAGTGGATAAAACCACACTACACTAGTTTTCTTCAGCGTGTTTTCTTCACGTGTTTAACTCATTTAATTGGGAGTCAGTTTCTCATACGTCCAACAGCCTATTCACGTGAAGTTTACCAGTTTTCTTCACGTGTCTAACACCTAAATAGGAACCACTTTCCCGTAGAAAGTCCCCACCTAAAAGATCTCTCAATTGTTTCGTTGCACTCTTCCATCAATTTAATTCCCCATACTCTCTGATATTCAGTTATATACTGCACGTGTCAAAACTAACACGTATAGTTATTTAATTATTCATATTAAAAAAAAAATGTACTCATGTTTAATCAGTTTTTTAATGTTATAATCTTACTTTATCCACCAGATTATATTTAAACAATCGAGTTAATCTTATTATCACAATATAACTTGTTTTCTTGCGATTCAACGGTATAATCCCGTTACTATTCAACAAATATGAATTGCAGTGTTCTGTAAGCTGTAAATTAATGCCAATTACTTTAAAATTGAACAAGTTTATCTACTTTAAAATTTCGATTTTAATATACAGATTAATTTCACTATAAACTGGCCAACTCGAAGGGTCGTTTAGAAAGTTAGTTAGTTAGCGTTATAACGATGTTACAAATGAAGTGAATTTTCCTATTTGGGTTACAACGAAGAAAAGAGATGATGAATTATGCGTTACAACGAATCATTTGCTTGATTTTACGTCGAGCAGAACGAATTCATAATAATCAACTTTATCGAATTTGCAATTTCCACGAAGGTAGAGAGAGTAATTATCTATAAAGAATGATCGATATTTTTTTAACTTAAATAATTTTTTTTTAAATAAGAGTGTTAGATTTCTCTCTTACGAGAGGAAAGTAAAAAATTCGAAGAAAAATAATCTGATATTTAAATCCGATATTAGATTATTTTCGAAGTTTTCCCTCATCGATTTCGTTTTAAATCATATGCATTTGTGTTAGGGTTTCTTGGAAATTTATTATTGACCAAAAATTATTTTTCTGGGAATTTTCTCATTCAAAACTGATTTTATTTAGTTTAATATCAGATTGAGACTTTTATTTTATTTTATTCTTTTTTTTTTAACTTTCTTTCTTTCAGAGGAATAATTTAATTACGAAAATTTATATTTGTTTCCGAAAAGAAAAATAAAATAAAATTAATAAAGAAGTTGTAAAATTTTAAATAACAGCCTACAAATTTAAATTTGATAAGTTACATTACATCTTTTTTATTTTTTTATTTTCGTGTTGTTGGACATTATTTTTTTTTAAGTTACCTTCCTTTTAAATTAAGGAAACGTAGGTAAAAATTATGAAATTCGTTTTAATTTAATAACTTTTTTACTTTAATTTTAATTAATTAATATACGAAAAAATTTAATTAAATTTTAAATATATAATTACAGCAAAACCTACTCAAAACGGAACCTGCATAAAACGGAAACCTGCCTAAACGTGATAAATTCTTCGAACTGGGGCGATTTTCTGTTTAAAAAAGAAAAGGAAACCTAAACGGGGGGGAATTCTTTAGAATGCAGCAATATCTTGTTTAAAAAAAACAGAACCTGTCTAAACAGGACAAACTCGTCGGAATGGAGCAATTTCCTATATTTAAAAAACCAGAACCTGTCTAAACAGGACAAACTCGTCGGAATGGAGCAATTTCCTATGTTTAAAAACCAGAACCTGTCTAAGCAGGACAAATTCATCTGAATAGAGCAATTTCCTATGTTAAAAATAGGAGAAAACTCGCCAAATCGGAATAGTATTCGGTACCGTGCTATTCCGTTTTACGCAGGTTACATTGATTTTCCACAATAGAAATTTAATTCTTAAAAAAAAAGAAGAAAAAAAAAGAAAATAAGAAGTAATTTCGCAATAAACAATTTAATAATTTAAGCCAGAAAAAAAATCAAAGCAGCGATCACTTATTATGAATTATCGATTTGCTTTAACATTATATCCGTGTACACGCGACATGACGTAGGAAATGAAACGTAATCATACGTCATGAGTGTTCCAAAAATGTTAAAATATAAGCTACTAACGGAGAACGAATTAGTGTAGAATGATTGCCCACCGATATCAGGAAAACTAATTTTCTAAATATAGGAAATTTATTTATTTCATTGGAAAACTTGGGAATAAATAATAAGTGGGGGGTGGTTATCAGAGTTAAAAGTATATAATCGACTTGTATTATAGAAACGCACGTAATTTTTGATTTATGGTGGTCCTACTCTCAATAAATTCAAAATTTTATAAAGGTTTTTAGTAGCTTACAGGGGTTAATTATGAACCAAACTCGTGTGAGTAGTGTAGGGATTTAACAACTATCTACTGTATATAAGAATTACTAAACTTTATCGGTTATCCCTGAAAATGATTTTAATTAATTAATTTCATAGAGTAATTCCAATTCAAACCACAGACTTGGCCCTTGTGTAAAAGTAAGGCCAAGTCAAGAAAATCTGGAAAAACTCCACGTGACGGCTCGTTGGTGTGGAGCGAACACACAATATCCACTGATGGGCTTAAAGGGGGTTTGTCTATAGAAGTTTCAAAATTAGGTGATTAAATTATTAATTTTAAAGATCCCCTACCAAATGAATATAAAACAACGAAAATATTCCAAAACAAAACGCCCAATTTGCAATAAAATGAGGTTAACCATCTGCCATTTTTGTGTGATTAGTGAGAGGATTTAACACTAACCTCTCCTAGCATGTATCTAATAATTAATAATCTTTATTGGGTTGCAATTTGAGAAAATTATACACTTATAAATTCCCACTGTAGTACGTCTGTCTGTCTGTCCTTCCTTAATCTCGAGAACGGTGTTAGATATATGAAAGATGAGACAAGAAATGGAAAACATCGGGGTAGGAGACCTCGATTGACAATCGAAGTCTCCTACACAGGAACTTCTGACCTAAACTGGAAATAATGTGATTTCAATTCAAACATTTTTCCCATAACAGAGTTACATAGATGACCGGCATGACTCTGTTGTTATCAGGAAAAGTATGATGTACCGTACAGGGGAAAGACGTTACTAATTATAGATCGAGAGCATATATTTTAAATAAAATAAACTGCAGCCTGGCATTGTGACAAGGAATCACAATAATTTCTGCTTGTAATTAAGTATAAAAATAATTTTATAAACGGAACGAGCAATTATTTATTGTGACATCGTCACAATGCCGGGCAGCATTTTTTTTATCATATTTTTAATTTATTTAATTTAAAATATATGCTCTCCACCTCAAATTAGTATTGGTTTGCCCCTGTACATTATACTTTTCCATTAACAATAGAGTTGTGCCAGTCATTTATCTAACACCTTTCAGAGGAAAAATTTTGAATTAAAATCACGTGATTTCCGGTTTATACCGGGCATATGTATACGGTTAATCGGAGGCTCCCTCTTGCCGTATAGTTTTCATATCTATTCTCCTTTTTCATCTATCTAACTTCATTCTCGAGATTAAGGAAAGGCAGACGGACGGACGATAGTCCCGACAGGAAACTTATAGACCTACAATATTTTTCAAATTGCAGCCCAATAACATCAATTCGAACCACGGCCATTACTTTTGATATAGGGATAATTCCCAATAAAGATTATCGATATAAACGATATTTTCTATCGATAATATTTATTAGAAAAAGTTGCCAAGTTCCATTAAAATTCACACAGTTTGCTAATTTGAGGGAATTCCATCAGCCCAGTTCAAACATAATAAAAAAAAAATGTATATATATAAATAATGCATAATACAAATGCCCAATTTTCAATATCCCTTTAAAGTTATCGAATATCTTCCATCCTCATCTCAGATCAGTAAATATAATTAAACTCTGGTCTAGACGGCATTAAATTAGATTACTATGGAAGCAGTTCTCAAAATGTGTCCGCTATCCCAAGAGGTTCCCTTATACCTCAGGTAAGAGATCGTAAAAGTATTGTTATATGGACGTTTAAAGGAGGTTTGCATGTCTACAAAATTTTTTAAAACCAGGACTTTAAATTATAAATTTTACAGCCCTACCGAAAAAAATGTATTAAGATTTTAAAATTACACTTACAACAGCTTCTATTTAGAAATTGTTTCATCTTAATTTAAAACGGATCAAAATGACAATTTTATATTATTTTTGGGCTGCAATTTAAAAAAATTGCTGCCCATTAATAAATTCCCACTGGCATCTGTCTGGCTGTCTTTCCTTAATCTCGAAAATGGAGTTAGGTAAATAGTAATCGAGCCCATATATGCAAAGAATATAGCCCGAAGACCCGGATCAACTGTTCAGGAACTTTTGATCTTGACCGGAAGTCACGTGATTTTAGTTGAAATTTTTTATCTAGAACCACAATAGATGACTGGTACTACTCTGTTGTCATCAGAAAAAGTGATTTACAGGGACAAGTTAATACTAATTTGAGGTGGAAAGCATATATTTTAAATTAAATACATTTTAAAAATATGATTAAAAATTGCAGTCTGGCATTGTGATGATGTCACAATAAATAATTGCTCGTTTTCTACTAATTTAATGCTACTAGTAAATGTCTTTTTTAAAAAACAAAATCAATCGAGTTGAATAACTTTTCCGGTAAGAGTTAAAATTGCGTGTGGCGCTATCTGTTACGGGATTTTATTTTAAAAACTTTTTTGTATTGTTAATTATTATAAAATGGCAGAAAGCTTAATTTTGAGGGTAGGGATGAGTTTTATATTTAAAAAAGAAATTGTAAATGTTAATGAGTAAAATCTTCATTAATTCCGACCACACTGAAGAAATGACACGTGTCCCCTCTATATCTCCCTACCCTTTAACTTCTAACCACCAAAATTTAATAGTATCAATGTCCCTAATACACAAACCCCCCTACAAAATTTTAAAAATTTTCGAGGTATTTCAAGTCCAAAAATGTGAAAATTTAGAGAGGTCATTTTGACCGATCGCCATACTTTCCCTCTGTTGTATATAACACGTGGCAAAGTATTAATAAAATATGCAACGTATTAATTTTTAAAAATAATAAAATAAATTACTCTGTGAATATTAAAAAATGTTTTTAGCATCCACATAAAATTTAACAATAAAATTAATAATTATTTATATCGTGCCTTTAAAAAAGCGTGCAGTAATTTTAAAAGTTTTATGTCAGAAAATAAAATATATATATATATAACCAAAATAGTTGTATTATATAAATTTATATACGACGAAAGAATAGTTAATTTGCATTTTTAAACAGGTTCACTGTTTTGAAAATGTCAAATGTATTTTTCCGCTAAGGACAATATTATAAAGTTAATTCTTAAAATACAATAATGCCGTTTCTTAATCAGCTTTAAATTTTAAAAATTAACGTTTAATGTACATTTTCTATTAAGTACATGCATGAAAATTAATAATAATAATCTATATAAAACGAGCAAATATTATTGTGAGGTGTTTTTAATCATATTTTATTAATTTACTTAATTTAAAATATACGCTCTCCATCTCATAGTAGTAGTGTCTTGCCCCTGTACGGTACATCATACTTTTCCTGATAACAATAGAGTCGTGCGGTAACTCTGTTCTTGGGGGAAATGTTTGAATTGAAATCACGTGATTTCTGGTTTATACCGGAAGTCATTATACAGTTAATCGGGGTTTACTCTTCCTACGCTTTCTATATCTAGTCTAAAATTTCATCTAACTAACTCCGTTCTTGAGATTAAGGAAGGACAGACAGACGAACGACAGTAGAAATTTATAGATCTACAATTTATTGCCTTATTCCATTAACTAATAAGTATTTCACTTTATTTTCTCTGCTTTTAAAATAAATTTAAATATTTTTTAAATTAGAATTAATTTTCTTAATAACATGTATCCATAGGGACAATTGTTGTGAAAAATTTTTTAAATATATTTTCAATTGATTTTTAAAAATAATTATTATTATTAACTTTAAAAAAGAAACCTTTTATATTAATTAATAAACATTAAAAGTGATATTCTTACTCGAGAGAATATTAGAACAGAAAATAATTTTTTACATTTATTATTATTAAATTTTTTCTTTTAAAATACATAGTAAATAATGTAATTTTTATGTTATTAAAATAATAAAAAAAATTAGAAATTTATAAAAATTTTTATTTTTACAAACGTTTGTTTAACTTTAACAGCTTTTATGATGGAAATTGCTTTTTCAGATGAAGTTTTTAAGAAGAAAATGAGCTTCGTTTACCATTTTTAGACAGTAAAAAACATTGAAATTTTCAAAAAATTCAAGCAAAAAAAGGGAAAAACGTATGGAGAAAAAGCGTATTGATCGATTTACAGTTTAATATATATATATATATTTTATTAATTATTATTTAAATGATGAGAAAATATAAATTAAAATCATTATCGATAAACAGAGCGAAAGAAAGCAAAAATTTATGACGTAAAGTTTGTTTATCACTTTTTTTTTTCTTTATGTTCATCCGACCAAATTAAACATAAGAGATCAATAGCCTCAATAGCACAAACTTAAACCAGCGTAAAACTCTTAAAACTAACCAAGAGAAACATAATTAATTGCTTTTTTATAGCATGTGAAGAAATATAATAGAAACGTCATGTTAAAGCGATGTATTTTTTTGTACATTTTTTTTCTTTTCAAATAATATAATCGAAGATATTATTAATACATTTTCACGTATATACCATGTACTGTACGTATAGTTTTAATAGTACATGGTATATACATTTTCACGTATATACCATGTACTGTACGTATAGTTTTAATTAATAATATTTTACACGGAAGATTTGGACATTCATCTACATAATTTCACAACAATAAACTAATAAATGTAGCTATAAATTTATAAATTATAATATACAATTGCAAATTTAATACAGTTTTATTTTTCTTTCCAATTTCGGGACGGTATCCATTTTCCATACGCTCCTAGTGGGTCTGGAGATCGGGAGCTTCTAGGCATGTGTCTCGCGTGCCTAGTGGGTCTCCGAGATCAGAGACCTCTAAGCGCATACCTATTGTGTCCCAGAGGATTCTAGAGGCGCGTGCCTAGTGGGTCTCAGAGATCAGAGACCTCTAGGCGCATACCTATTGTGTCCCAGAGGATTCTACGGGCGCGTGCCTAGTGGGTCTCCGAGATCAGAGACCTCTAGGCGCATACCTATTGTGTCCCAGAGGATTCTAGGGACGCGTGCCTATTGCGTTCCAAAGATCAAGAACCTACAAGCGTGTTCCTCGCATTGCCTATTGGGTCTCAGAGATCAGAGGTTTCTAGGGGAGTGCCTCACGTGCCTAGTGAGAAATCCAGCACTTGGTTACAGTACGTTCAGATATGTGATAAAGCAGGCTACTATGCCAAAAATTGATTAAAACCTGTTGCCAGTAATTTCCAGGCAAAAATTTCTCCATTAGCTACTACTTACAGGCCACAAATAAAATCGATAGGCATTTAAACGTATAGTTTCATAAGATACTTTCTACCATATTTAGTAATTCTTCTTCCTACACTTTCACTTCTACAACTTTCAGGAAAAAAAAATATATTGAAAAAACAAAAGAATTAACCGCTACTTATCTAAATTACACGCTACAGACGAAAATTATTCTCTGTAAGAGATTGGTAACGAAATTATTTCAAGTGAAACTCATTTATACTTGTTTCTTACCTGAAAGGTCACCACACTGCTAGGCCTAACTACAGCAAGGTGCGGTACGGACGACACTATCGCCTCAATCGACTCAACACGATCACGTACCAAACGCAGGTAAGTGTAGACATGCGCAGTCCAACAAACTCACGTAAGATTGCGAGTTGCTATAGTAACCATCACGCGTTAGAGAATGGGTTATCTTCTGCTACTTTTCTATTTTATTTTTTTTTTCTAATTCCGATTTCTAAGTAAATAATATAAAATTAATTTAAGTAATGACTTTTTACATTTTAAAAAAATTATTTAAAAAATTTTTATTCGATTTACATATATTAATTATATTTAGCAATTTTCCAAAAAAGTAAAAAAAAAAAAATCATAACAATTCCGCCATCTGTCGGAAAGTTTGGTAATTCGTAAATGATTTTGGCGTTTTAAAGTTTAATTTTTTTGATTTGTGCCCGTTAGATTTTGATGAATTATTTCCTGTCGAGTACTTAAATGAGATAATATTTAAAAAAGTAATTAAATAGAAGTTCATTCGAGAAAATTCCAGCGCCATTATGGAAAATACATAACGAAATTTACTACTAGATACAACTTAATTATATCAAATATTATTATTTAAAAATAGGCATTAAAATATAAAGAAATAATTAGGAAATTGCATAATTGCGTTCTCTAGTTAAACGTTTTCTTTGTTGTAGGGAAGTTTAAAGAGGAGGTTAAAAAAAAAAAAAGTATTTTTAAAGTCTTTTGCGGTATTTTAATATATTAATGACATCACAAATATAGAATACTAACAACGAAGTATAAAAAAAAGGGGAAGAAAATAACCAAAAGCACCATTAAACTTTTATTAGTCAACGCAATAGTTTGGAACACGCCACATAATAAGAGATTTTGTGCCAAGAATAGAAAAATTTTGGCAAAAGACCAGACAGAAATATTAACGTAACTTTTTTATATATAATATTAGGCAAATCTTATATACAAAATTCAAATATTTATTGAAAAGTAAATATTTGAAATTTTGGTGATAAATTCTAAGATTTTTGTAATGATTTAATTGTGTTTATTGATATAATGCAATGTCGCTATAGCTGATCCATAAATCTTTCAGGGAAAAATCAGGATTAATAAATAGAAAATTCAAGGAAAAATCAGGAAAATTAGGGAAAACCAAATAAATAAAAAAATCAGGTTTAATCGGGAAAAAATTCGAGGAAATCAGGGAAATTAAAGAAAAGTCAGAGGAAATTTAGGGGAAAAGGGGTGTGTAAAGAGCAGGGCTGTGGAGTCGGAGTCGTGGAGTTTTGGTGTTTTAGCCGGAGTCGGAGTCGGAGTCGGAAGGTAAGGAAAAGTCGGAGTTGGAGTCGGTAGATTTTTACGCGACTCCACAGCCCTGGTAAAGAGAACATTATGCCTTACAAAATTTTATACTACTTGAAGTACGCGAGAAAATCCCCAGAAGAGATGCAGCTATGTCCTATGCACCCCCCTGAATCCACCCCTGTGCAACGAGGAGATTTTTGCCAAGTTCTTTAATAGGAAATTTCACACGATAGAATTTTACTCGATGCATTTTGAAGTGCCCTTTCTGGTCAGGAAATTGCTGTTTTGATATCACTATTCTATCCCTCGATATTTCCGTTTTAAAGTAGAAAATTGTCGAAAAAGTTTCAGTCAAAACATAATTAAACGTAACTAGCACGACATAATCTATCTCATTGCCTGACACAGTAATAAACTTTGAAAACTTGCTAAAATTGTTTCGGTAATTTCTCGTACTTACATTTATATAAAATAATGATAAAGACGAGGAATGGCAGAATATAAATGCAGTAGCGTAACAAGAGCCGATATTAAGGGGCGGTTTGAATTAGGAACGTTCAAACCTTCAGTACTTGCGTGGGATGCAGCCACTACGTTAGTGCTGCGGATTATACATCAGATTTTGTATTCAATTTTTCTCCTCTACTTATTTGATATTTTATTTATTTATTTACAAACGGTAAGGGAAGGCCTAGGCCCTCAATCCCTGGTTATTTTACTATATATATATAACATCATATGATTAAAAGGACGACTTACCTTTTGATATAATCAGACAGCGTAAACACCAACTGATTAATGTGGAAATGTCCTATTAAGCATTTCACGCTAAAGTGAGAAACTATGTCATGAAAATGTCATCCCCTACTTTGATTCTATCACGTGACTCTCATCCTAAGTATATTAAAATGAAGAAAAATATACAAATATTAATTGTCGTTTCATTTACTCCACGTCATTGAAAAGCCATTTTTTATTAAATGAAGATAAATAACCGACGTCATTTATGCTGTTGTATAGAAGAAAATGTCTGTCTGTCTGTCTGTCTGTCTGTCTGTATGTCCTTCTTTAATCTTCAGGATGGAGTTAGATAGAAGAAAATCGAGACCAGATATGGAAAGACACAATAAATAATTTCTTATTAAATCTTACGTTTTTTTTATTATTATTATTTAAATATGTTTAATATTTTTATAGTTTATTGTATACGTTTAATGGTATCGTATGAGAACATTATAATACAACTAAACGCATTATCTTGATAGTAAACATCAACTTCATGAGAAATTCTTAAACATATCCAATTTTTATTTACTCCTATTCATTTCTTTAAAGAATGTTTACTCTGTACTTCTATTAAGCAAGCTAAAAGTAAATTTCATTCACAAATGGGTGTAATTCTACTTGAAAAATACGATTTTATCTTTCGTTATACTCCAGAATTTTTTTTTGCATTTTAATAAATTTTCATAGATACATTTAAAAGGATAGTCAGTTAAGTTTTAAAAAAATTACGTAATTTCCGGCTCAGACCGGAACCTCGTATATAGTTAATCGGGGTCTCTGACCCCTAAGTTTTCCATATCTGGTTTGGATTTTAGTGTCGTCTCGCCCCTGTAAATCATACTTCTCCTGATAACAATCGAGTCATGCTAGTCATCTATCTAGCTTAGTTCTGGAGTCAATTTTTAAATTGAAATCACGTGACTTCCGGATTAGACCGGAAGCTTGTGTATAGTTAATCGTGATATTCGACCTTTAACCTTTCTATATCTGCTCTCGATATCTAACTACATTGTCTAGATTGATGAAGAACAGACAACCAATGAGAATGAACACACACATACTACACGAACATACTCTAGACTAATTATATGTTCTCATTTAAAACAATGGAGACCAAGCCGTACTTAGGATAGTAGACATACGTTTAAAGCCGTGTTTAAACATAAAACCTCCTGAACAGTGGCGTAACTAAAAGCACAGGGGGGGGGGTTGGGCCTTCTTACATTTATGTATAAATGAATAATTAAGTACAGGAAACGGATTTGAATGAGACAAAATTCACTTATACAGAAGTATTGTATTGTACTGTATACATTTGTACAGGAGTTTAATATTTATCAGCAGCGCTTGTGGCTCATGCACAATGGTACAGGGTGAATTTAGGTTTGTACGTTCTTGCTCGTCCCCCTGATAAAATAGTGTTACTGCTTCTAAGCATAAGTGGCGACATATTTAGAAGAGTAAACAAGTGTTTAGAGCCATGTTTACAACGTAAGAACGTGTTTAGCCCACACTAAACACGTTCTTACTTTAAAAATTGGATTTTACATTAAGACAAACTCGAAATTTGATGAGAAAACAAAGGATTTCCTTATTGTTTTATCAAACTTTGCTCTTCTCTCCCGAAATTTTGAGATATTATACTAAAAAACAGGTCTATAATAATAATTTTTTATACGAAATTAAATCAAATAATGATTTTTTTCCCTCCTTTTTGTGTGTTTTCAATTATTTAAAATTCAACTTTCTATAGAAGTAATTTCCCCCTTCTTCCTATAATAAGTATTCCTTTTGTGCAATGGGCGTTGCCATTTTTGATCTCCGCTGTGCGAAGATGTCGAATCACGTGAATCGTAACCATAGTAACTACTTTTGTATCTCCGGAAGCCAACTTGAGTAATGAATGGCAGAGAATTCTATCCAAATTGTTGTACTAAACGTTTAATTAATTTTTAAAAATATATACTTATTTTTTAGTAAAATAATCTTATTTATTAAGATATATTCTCGTTTGTAATCATCTAAATGCATTTTTTATGAATAATGGAGTATGGACAGACATACAGACGAACGTTACGTATTTTTATGAATTTTTAAGGTTAAAAACTCGTTTTCTCTTTCAAATCAAATGTTGGTAACTTTAATAAGAATTTTTTTTAAATAATTTTCGTAGAAAATTAAAGAAATTCTTCATAAGTTTTAAAAACTTTTCTATTAATACTTTTCTTCACATTTACAAGACTTACTAAACTAAGATGAAATAAAGACTGATCTTCATAAACTTCTTTACTTTCCTTGGTTTAGTAAGCCTTATTTTAGCTTGGTTTGGTTAAGCTCTAGGTTTATTAAGCCTTAGTTTAGCTTGATTTGGCGACGATCTTGGTTTAGTAATTCTTGGTTGAGCTTAATTTGATGAAGCTCTTAGTTTGGTAAGCCTTGGAAAGTTTTAAAAAACCTTGACTTCAGTAGAAAAATAGTGGTTGATTTTCATAGAAAACCAGTCATTATGATTAAAGTCTTAATTTCCTAATTAAAAAAAAATTAAAGAAATTTATCGTTTAATTTCCTTGATATTCTTCCTTAAAAATCACCCCCCCTCTTTTTATATACATATTATTTTATATACTTTTCTTTTTTGTATAAAAGTATATACAAAAATTCAAGAAAATAATGAAAATTTCCTCTAATTTCTTCACATATATATCCAAAAGCAGATTTATTTTCAGAAAATTTACGATAAAAAAGTATATATATATATATATATTTTACCAACTGATTAATGTGGA
>NW_019384861.1:292062-311365 GCF_000671375.1 Centruroides sculpturatus
ATATATATATTAATTTTATATTATTAATTAAGAATGGTGTATACGTGTTAATTGTGTTTAAGGTTGTGTGTAGCGAGTGTAGAAGATGGGGAGAATTTTTATATATATTATTATTTTTTTTTGTAGAATCGATTACATTTCTCTTGGTATTTGTCGAAAGGGAAAAAATGACAGTTGTAGTATAAGATTCGATCTATTTTGGTATGTTAGATATCAAATACTGTCATTCCTGCTTCATTCTAATTGACGATCGTAACATGGCATGACATGGATGTACTCTTGTATATTGCTGTATTATATAATATTTTTTGTATATATATCAAATTGATATTATATTTCCTATTTTATTTTATTTTATTTTTTAACAGATTTTTCGTTTACAAAGAAACCTGTAAAGGACGGCCACTGACGGGAACGTTAAAATCTTTGTTATTCGCAGGTTAATGGGAGGTTGTTTCGTACGCATTTTTAAATGTTACGTTCTTGGAAAAAATTTGTCGCAGTTTAGAAGTGGCCGTTGTTTGGAGGTTATTTCGTAGGCATTTTAAATGAGTGCAGAGTTTGGAGGTTGGAACCATTTTCCTGTGTGAAGGAAAGTAGATGAACGATGATGAGGATGGAGATGAAACAGATGAAAATAATGTGGAGGAGGATGGGTTGAGAATGATAGAAGTGGGGAGAAAGAGGATGGTAATGAAAATTATAAAGATGAGGAGGAGGGTGAGGATACGATAAAGATGAGGACAAGGAGGATGGAGATGAGGGTGATAAAGATGAGAAAAAGAATGAAGATGATATACAATAAAATTTCGATTTATATTAAATATTAAACAATATAATTTATTAAAAATGGCAAGTAATTGTGTTTTAAATCATATAAATTTTATTTATTTAAAAAATAATAATACGTACAGTACTGTACCTTTATATATATGTGTGTGTGTGTGTGTGTGTGTGTTTTATAAGAGTTGATTTAGTTTATGAATTTTAATTAATGTCGACTACATAAATCTAATTTGGTAGAAATTTTAATTAATAAGTTTACGTTTATATAAATTAAATTAATTAAAATTTTTACGAGTAAATGATGATTAAAAATTATTTAACTAATGTATTTGTGTTATACATTTAAAATATTATAATATATCAAAGTTTAAAGACAATTTTATTAATTTAAGTATTTTAAATAAAAATATTAATTTCTGATGTAATGTTTGTTCTTACGCCATTGAACAAGTGGATAATATCTGTGAAAATCGGTCGTGGGTTCGCACCTGACCAATAGTTTGGCACGTGTAATTTTCCAGGTTTTCTTCACGTGTCTAACACTAAAAACGTGAAAGGATCGGGAGGCCCTATACAAAAAGAGGCCCCAAAATTTTGTTTTTTATGTAAAAAGAAAAAGTGCTACAGAACTGATACAAATTCAAGTTTCTTTTGATAAATGACAAAAAAAATCTGCTTTATTGACTTTATTTCTATATTTTTATGGCTTTGGGAAAAGGTGAGGACTCCCATTTGCCGGTGTTGCAGGATTCTAAAGGCTTCATTTTGTCCCATTGTTACAGAACGAACAATGTGTAATAAAATTTAAACATACAACATATATTTAGTTGTAATCTATTCAAAATTCTTGGATTTACGTCAATACCAATTGTTAGAATTTATCACTTAGTTTCACCGTAACGAAACATTTCAAGTGCATGTCACATGAGTTCATAACTTATGTATAAATCGAAATTTCAAACAATTCTGATGAAAATTGTGAATTTATATTATTGTAAAGCATTTAAACAATCACGTAATTGTTTATTGCTCTCCTCTGTAGGCACTAAGAGGGTATTTTTCCATACCTATCGTGGGTTCGGACAGTCCAACGGTGGGGAGGCCGAGTGGTAGGCTAAGCATCTGGGGAGACCACCTCCCAAAAATTCCTGATGTTACAGGTTTAAATTCTATCTCTTGCTTCAGGAGCATGAGATATTTGTGAGGAGCCAGAAACAGGAACACGAGATCTTCACTAATATTTTAAAAATTAGGAACACTAACATATTTAGAGATGTGTGTATGTGGATAACTGTTTTGGTTTGGTGAGATACAGCAAAGTTGGTAGATTGCCCACGTGTTACAACACGTGGGCAATCTACCAAGAGGAGTATATCCCAGGAGGACTTTCTGTAGCAAGGATTTCCTACCTTTATCGACTCCTTTTAAATTGTTGCCCTTGAAAATTATATACAATTTTTTATATTTACAAAAGTTTTATCAATACCGACCCCATTGGGAAACCCTACAGGAAACTCACCCGTATTAAGGTGTTAATGAACATGCCAAACTCCACACGCTAGCTCGTTAGTGTGGTGCGAACCCACGACTAACTGTATTTCATACACTCGGCCACTAGACACGGATAATGGACAGATAGGAAGCAGAAAATAGAGTTTAAAAATAGCATAAAATTTTCTAAATTCTTACTTTATTTATTAACAAACTGAAATTTTAATAAATTAGTTACACGTTCGTCTAAACTGAAATATAAATTACATGAAAAAAATAATAGTTATGAGCATATATAAATATCTAATGTACCTGTAGGTGCCACGAATGATCTTATTCTATCTGTCAATGCATCACTACTTGAAAGGTTACGTGATAAACGATCAAAGATTCTTACTCTGTTATTAATTTTTTATTCTCGTATATAAGTTTAAAAGATTAAATTTATTCGCTTAATTATTCACGAAAGTAATTATATTTTATCTACTCGATAATGAATATTATATTGTATAATTAAAATGTAACTTCCGTTTTTTTCAAGCGCTTAAAATGAGTAAGAATATTTTTCATTTATGAATAATTTATGTGGAATATTTAGCCAATTTTTCAAATTTATAGTCAATAATTTTAGTTTACATGTTAAATTGATGGAGCAGGATACAGTAATCAGTCTTAATATAAGGCAAGGAACGTTTTCAATCATGGTAAGTGGCTGAATATGATAAATTTAATTCATAGATTCTCATAATTTAAGATTTTCTATTTTCTTTTTTAATTTATCGGCTGTTATATAACAGTGGGAAAGTATTGACCAACATTTTGTGGACTTAGGGGATCTTGAAACGTCGACAAATTGGGGATGTTTCTGTTTTTGTGAATGTAAATGTTTGTGGGGGGGGACAGTTTTGTTCACCATTTTGAAGCTTAATAACTCCCGTGCCTTTGGTCGAAAATGTATGAAATTTTGCCAGAAGATTTGTACATCAGGGAGGGAAGTTCTTTGAAATTTTCACAAAAATCGGACAGTTGGTTAGGGAGATAAGATCCCCACCCCTTTAATATCTTCCGTGCCAATCTGAGGAAACTTTAAGGTATTGATAGCAATTATTTGGAATTAAAACAAAAAGAATGCCTGGAATATATATAAGCACTGGTTAACTATCAGGAGAAAATAATAAAATTTATTTATTTATTTATTTTTTGTATTAATTAATTTAAGTGTTATTTATAAATGAATATTTTAAAATTTAGTTTCTTAATGATGCCACTGGATAATATTTAAGAGTTTTTATGAGTGAAGATATATTATCTTTAGAGTATGTCTCTTAATTTACAAAGTAGTCTTTTAACCTTTTCAATTCAAGTAAAAGCAATAAAATCTCTCAAAGAAACGTTAGATATAAAAGGAAAGAAATATTCTTTCAGTTTCTTTGCTGCTGAACACTTTACCTGAATGTTAAGCTATTTTATTTATTTGCTTTTACTATTTTTTTTTTATAAATACTTGAACTGGTACGTTTATTTTTCTGTTATTTTTTTTCTTTTATTTTATCACTAATTTTTTTTTTGTAAACTGAAAGGGAAACAATCTGTTAAGATCTCAATACAATTTTAACTTCATTACTTCTTTATCCTCATCTTTAAAAGGGTAATTAAATTATTTTAATTAATAATTTATGCCGGGGGTTTGCAATGTGATCGCTGTGACTCCTGAAAGATAAGACAATTTATCTGGAGAGATTAATTGATGGAATAAAGAAACTCAACGCGTGGGCGATCTGCCGTGTTGGGGACCTCTCACCAGGATTTTCAATGGGAAACTGGCCCTATATAGGTGTTAAACGGGTGAAGAAATCCTGAAAAAATCCACGTGATCAGTACTTTAGTGAGGCACGAACCCGCGACTAACCATAGTGTTGAATGGTTTCATCTGGAAGATCGATAAATTACTAGAGAGTCCGTAGACAAGTTTCCATCTTGTTTATTTCACTCTATTTACTTATTTTCTATCAGTATAAAGAAGGTCAGCGAATTAAATATAATTTTGGGAATGGGTCAATAAGCAAGAAAGGTTAAGAATTTATAATTTAAGAAAGTTATAACGTTATCTCACAGTATAATAAGTTAACAATGCATCAGTAAAGTAACTAAAGAGGCCAGGGTTTAGGGCCCCTTATCATTATAAATAAATTAAATAAGTACAGATAAAGATTTGAATGTGACAAACACATATATTTGTGTATACAACTGTACATATCTAAGTTTACTCTACTTCCACAGCACTAGTCAATGCATCCATACTAGTGCAGGAGTGAATTAGATTTGCACATTGTAATTATGTACCGATACATAGAGCATTGTGGCATACACTTGGATGGTTTATAGAACAAACAAACAGATATATTAGACAGAAACAACCGTAACTGTTAACTCGCTTTACAGCAATTTATCTTAATGTTGAAAAAAATCACGGATATCGACATGTAATGATAGTGTAACATCCATTAGATAGAAACACATCAAACTCCATTAAAAAATAAAAAAAGAATATTATCTGTGAGTAAACACGCTTGTCAACAGGTCACGAACAGAACCGTTCGATCGATCATTTACACGTGAGCGCTAACATCCCTTTCGCATCGTCGACTTTTGATTTCTACTATTTTTAATATGTTATAAAAGAGAAATTTGAAATACAAACCGAATCATATTTTTCGATTTTCGGAACCGATGATGATTTTTCGACTTTAAATTAATCGCAAAAAAATCAAATAATTTCATAAAAAATTTTCGATAAATAACGACCCAACATTAATTAATCTTTCTCGTACATCATTAACTAACTGGTATGGTGTAGAACATATTTATTTCATTTAAAAAAAAAACACGTTTTAATTACGTTTAATGTACCGAAATAAATTTTAAATAGGATAGATTTATAAATTTGACAGAAATTAAATAATTATTATTTCTCTTTTTTAGACGATCTGTACCAAAAATAATACAGTCGACCCCCTATAACACTGTTGATTTTTCAGTTTTATATGAATTCCGCGTTGTACGAGTCACTTAGATTTTACAAATACGTGTGCCGTTCACAGCCCGGCACACGTATTTGTAAAATCTAAGTGACTCGTACAACGCGGAATTCATATAAAACGGAAAAATCAACAGTGTTATAGGGGGGTCGACTTGTACACATCTTTCTGGAAATCTGTACCACATATTGTAGATCTTATTGTAATAATCTGTACGAAATAATTCAAGATCTCTTTTTAGAAACCCGTGTGGAAATATTTACATCTCTTTTATTATTTTACAACTTTTATTTTAAGTAATAAAATCAATAAAATTTTCATTTATTCTAAAGTGAAGGTAATCAAATTAATAGTTATTTTGGTAACTTACTTATCAAAATTTTTGCTTAACTTCCTTACTAGTTCTGCTGTAATTTTCAAAGTAATTTATTTTTCTCTTCCGGCATGCAGGGAAGTGTATGACATTTTCAGGATGTACTCGAAAAGAATGGGACAAGTAGAACGTTTCTCATAATCAAAAACCAAGAAAAATCACTTATCAAGATAAGTAAAGGTTGATTCCATGTTAAATGATCGCAATTAAATATGGAAATATTATTTAATTACATTTTAAAAGGATGTAAATTCATAAAATACAGTAATTTTCATTTTGCTGTATGTACAGTAAAACCTGCTTAAAACGGAAACGCACAGTTCCTAACTTTGTCCGTTTTAGACAGGTGTGGAATACATAAATGCGATTTGATTGATTTATTAATTAATTAACACGAGACATCAGAATAGTGGCCATTAATAACCCATAATATTTTGACAGGTTGATCCATAATGAGATATCCCAACCCATGATAAGTTGTGGGCGTTTTTTTATATTTTGTACGTGAAGATGGTCACGTTTTACATCATTTTTTGTTCAAATTTAACACCTGATGTCATAAAATTTTATGATGCAATCGTAAATATACCGTGTTATTATTTAACATGTGATAAAATGGTTAGAGGGATGAATTTTAGTACTCGGAAACTTATGAGAAATCTGCAGAAAAATTAATTAAAACGCATAAAAAATTCTTTTACAAATATGAAATTCTGTCAGCCTAATAATACTTTATACGTGGTTGGTGAGGTCATGGGTTCGTGCCTCACTAACTATGTGGAGTTTTTGATGTAATTCAGCTAGTGTTCTGTGGTTTTATCCAATCGACAACAGGTAAGCCATTGACCTGTAAGAGACATTAATTACTAATCTTCGATCCATCAAGGATCAATGAGCAGTAATTAAGAGTTTTAATTTCGGTATAATAATAAAGAAAGACAAAATTAAGTGGAAAATTTGATAAAATTTGTGAAATAATAATTCCTATTTAAAAGTGGCAATTCTGAGATTGTTTAGGAGTTGGAGGCAAGGTATTATATATAAAAATGGAAAATGACCCTTATTTAGATGTTAGATATGAGAATTAAATCCGGAAAACTCCACGTGATTGATGAGGCTCGAACCTACGACCTCACCAACCACGTTTATGAACATTTAATTTTTATATTATTTTATAACGAATCATTAAAATTCTATCATTTGTAAATGTACGTTAGTATGTGTTTATACAATGGAACCTCCAATAACGGCCACCTCTGAACAGCGGCCGGGTTTTTCAGGAACTTTTTCGTTTTGAACAAAAATTGCATACAAAACAATCTCCAAACAGTAGCCATTTCTATGCTTCTGTCAGTGGCCGTTGTTCGAAGGTTTGACTGTATTTTTATATAAAATAAAATTTACTCTATACAATTACAGTGAAACCTGCTAATGTGATCACCTGCATAAGGTGATAATCTGTGCAGATGGTCACATTAGCAGGCTGGGAACGGCCTGTTATATGTTATGGATTGAACCATACAGTCTCAATCTGTAACATATAATGGGCCCTTCCTCTTCACCAAATAATGATACGTGTAAAAATGCGACGTCCTAAGCGACACACACAATAACTCGAGGCCATAAGTTGTAGATTGTTTGGCTTACGTGCAAACCCATTCCTGGACCCACCTTATGGAATATAATAGGAAAACGAACGCAAATAATACACAAAAATACAAAGATTTTAATATATTTTCATCAAGGTTAAAGAAGATATCGACATGACAAGAATTTGCTTTTGAAATTCTTCAGCACGCTCTATTCCATGGCATTTAAGGTCATGTTTTTTATTAATTTACAAAAATAATCATTCTTTATCTGTATTAATCATATTTTGACAGATATTTAGGAAATTCTTAAAACTTTAAAACGTAAGTGAGTAATCTAAGGATGCCATTTTCTCGAAGATAATATAAATTTCTTTTAGAGAGATAGTTTTTTTTCGTTCTAAAAAAATGTATTGTTTTCTCGTAAGCGAAATGTTGTCGGCATCTTAGTTTATATACGGTGAAATCTCTTTATAACGGACACTGTTCCTGACAAAGAGGTGTTCGTCTTAAAGAGGTTTTAAGTTCAGTTTTCTGTTTTTTTGTTTATTATATTTTAATAATCGTCTCACTCTTCATAATTAAATATATGCGAGATTTTTACTGTTGCATCTTTTCTATTGGTGTAAAACTTGAGTTTGTTTACGTAGTCGGAGCC
The DNA here is from genome assembly GCF_000671375.1 of Centruroides sculpturatus. Lineage (NCBI taxonomy): Eukaryota > Metazoa > Arthropoda > Arachnida > Scorpiones > Buthidae > Centruroides > Centruroides sculpturatus. Next base: position 299,998 of record NW_019384861.1, read on the forward strand.
TGTCTGTATGACTGTCGGTGGCATTTTGGCTTGTGTATTCACTTCGGATGTCAGAATCTAATGAAAAATCCTTATGCTTTTGTAAAATTTTATGTTGGCGCCTTATCATTCACAAAAAAGGAAGGAGATTCCGTTTTGAAGAATCTACCTTGAATTGTTAATGGCAGAATCTCTCTTCAGACACTTGAAACGGCTTGGAAGATATTTATTTACCTTGATAGCGGTTCGAGCGACATCCCACGATCTATATTTGCTTCATAATGATTTGTGTGCATTTTGAAATTTCGAATTAGACTTCGATCCACAGATTGAGAGGGTGAAGTGGCATTCGGTAATACAAATATAATATCGATTTTTCCAGTGGAATGCCTGTCTGGACCTGATGTTTCAAGAAAAATAAAACACTTTTCGTGTTTTAAGGGCAACATTTTTCTGTTTCAGTCATCCTGTAACAAATCCTCTTGTCATTTAACCATTTCTATTTGATCTTTATTCAATTTCAAATTCTGCAATGCCCAGATTATTCAGACATCTTGATTTGGCATCCTTTCCTATTATTAAGAATTTCTCTCCTTTTTTTCTTTTACACTCGCGCATAACAGAACCGTCTTTTGTTACTTTGTTACTAGAACATAATCCATTCTTGAAGTGCCAAGTTTTGTCTGGAAGAGCGCCAAATAACAGTTCAGTTCCGTCTAGGAACAAAAGATTTTCTGGAGAATAACCAGTGATAACGGAAGAAAGTTTAACCTCCCACTGTTCTACTGTATTAAGATCGACACCAGATGATCTCCCACCAAACAACTTTGAACTTGATATTGTAATCTTTGGAAATATTTCAACCATCCACGTGAGACTATGAAGTTCTTGGTACCAAATTTGCAAGTTGTAATGGCACTGTCCACAGAACTGTTTTCCAGACTGGTGTAAATAGAGACACTAAGCAATCTCCTCCTACAACGGCCAGTTTGCCAATTTTACTGACATAATGGAATACAGTATTGGGATTTTGGAATCGATTTGACTGCAACCGTAGAAACTTCAAACGAGGAATTCTACTCCGTGAGAATCTATTGTGTTCGAAAGAGGTCGAGACAACAACAGCAGTATATTTACTGTGTTCTTGTCTGCTTAAGAGAGGTTAATTGTAACAAAGATACTTTTTTTATGTCGGATGACGAAAATTGTTTGTTTTAGAGGAGGTTCGTCAGCTTTAGTGAGGTGTCCGTTAAGACAGGTTCTATTATGTGCATATATAGATAGTTTGTAATAAAAATTCTTATGAAAGTGAGAAAATTTAGTTAATATAGAACTAAATTTAGGAAATAAAAATAAAAATAGGAACTAAACGGAAATTAAGAAGACATTTTTAATTTTTCTTTCCTATTTCATGCCCATATTTTATCAAGTTCTGCTGCTTATTTATGAATTATTACCAAAAAACAATTACAATTATTTATAAATTTAATGCCAAATAATCTTTAATTTATTCCAGAGAATACAAAAACGAAAAAAAACTATCTCAAAATTATTTTCAAATATCAAGAAAGAAGCTTTTAATTTCCATGTTTACTGGTTTTTACTGTCAATATTAGTTTCGTGCTTACAAAACTTTACAGTTTTAATATCTATAGAGATTTTTAAAAATCCGATATTTCTATAATTTATTTTTCGTGAAATAAAGGAATTCGATATAGCGAATGAAATGCGAATCGGTTGATGAAAACTTGTCAATAAATACAACTTCTGTTTGCCAGTTATGACAATTACGAAGATCGATAAACGTCATACAACAGAAATGTCATTTGCGAAAACGTTTTTCTATTTATAAAATCTATATAGTTAGACACGTGAAAAAAACCGGCAAAACTGAGTCGGTGGGACACGAACCCACGACTAACTACCAGTATACAGAGGTTTTATCCATTCGCCAACTGGGGATGAACTTAAATAGAGGCCTGGGAGATAGGGATTTATATTTCCCATAGAAATGTATCATCCTAATCCATTTCTATGGGCAATATAAATGGACCACCTAAATAGGGGGATTAGTTTCCTATAGAAATTCGGTCCCTATTTAGGTGTTAGACACGCACATATATACTTTTAATATCGCTCTGGGGTCCTGGATCGAGTTCAGGCTAGCAAACCCTAGAATCTTTAATGTGGAGGTAAGCTCTGGATATCTTGGACCTCATCCGTATTGTGGGCCTGGCCAAATCATGAAGGGTACGAAATAGCTGTACAGGCTTTCGTAGTGTCTACAGGATTGAAAGAGACCCTCCAAAAGAAAAAAATTGAAAAAAATACTGTGATGAAATTGTCCCTATTTAGCATCATGAAAACCTTCGTCACTTATAATCCTTCAATTAAAATATTCATTTTTACTTTAACGTTAATTATTTTCGCCCTTTTAGATGTATATTAATATGAATATTTACACTTAATGATTTATTTACTATTATTTACTAAACAGAATATATCAAATTATGATAAATTGGCTTATTGATATAATTAAGGATTAATTACGTTTTAAATGCGTTATTACTTAATTATTTATTAATAAAATTTGCGTCGTGATTAATCATTTCTATCAGAAACATGGGCCTCTATCATTGTAATTATATAAAATTTTAATAATATAAGTGTTTAAAAACACCGTCGCACGTACCCACCCCCAAAATTACATAACTCGTACACTCGTTCATCCCTTAATTTTACCGAGGAATAATACATAGCAAGGAGATGCCCAACGTTACATTATATTATTAATTACATGTATGACGTACAGTGACGTAAACAACACTTCATAAACAAAAATAAATCATTTTGTTACTCAGTTTAAACCCTATGTTAAACACCTCACCCCCCTTTAACGCATCGTACCGATTACATGCATACCCACTTACCAATATCTGCGTTATGTAACTTATAAACTGCCCCTTACAGAGAAACCTAGTATTATTATATCTACAAAATTTAAATTATTGTAGCTTAGAGGTGTAATAAAATTAAAATATAAAAAAAGATTTTACAATAGTGTTTACTATCATACTGTACATCATCTATATTATTCAGACAGAAGAGTTGCAGAAGTCACAAATATCCACCCTATCCACCTTAGAAAGGCATAAAAATACATGAATAATGAGCAATTATTTATTGTGATGTCGTCACAATGCCGGGCAGCAATTTTTTGTTATAATGTTCTTAATTGCTCTCAATTTTAGTAGTTCCTCACCCCTGTAAATCATACTTTTCCTGCTAACAATGCAGTTATGCCAATTTCTATCTAACTCCGTTCAGAGGAAATTTTAAAATTAAAATAACGTCACTTCCAGTAAAAACCAGAAGTTTGTGTATAGCTAATAGTTAGTAAAGCTTAGGGCTTATATAGTTATATAAATTAAAATCGAGACAAGGGGTTTCATGCCCCTAAGCTTGCCATATCTGGTCACTATTTTAATCTATATAACTCCATTCTCGAGATAAAAGAGGAACAGACAACAGACAAACAAATGCCAGTGAGAATTTATAGGTTTACAATTTTTAAAAATTGCAGCCGAAAACAGATATTTTTTCACTCACCAATAGTAAAATTTAATTTATAACATTGTTTCTAACTAAAATATTAAAATTTGCTATTTTTTAGCCCCTTTTTTGAGGGGTCTGCAAAAAAATATATATTAGGATAATACAGTTGTAAATTTAAAATTATTAATTATAATGCCCATAGCAGCACACGTAATCCAATAATCTTTTATTAATATCACCAAGACAACTTTCCTAATCGCCTTAATTCGTGCTTCTGTTTATAATGAATTTCAAACATGAAATATGTATATTTGAAATTAGTAACCATAGCAACGAGATTATTTCAAAATTTTCATTAATATCGTAACTATAACGACATCTCCAAATTTCGAATCCTCCATAATACATTTAAAAGTATATTTTCTCAATCCAAACTTGTGGGCCTTCTATACAACAGACAAGACGACCTTCCTACTTCATCAAGTACAATGATAATTGCTAATATGTGTAAACTCTCAGAGAGTAAAACTAGGCCCTTCATAACATGAGGCCCTAAAGCTGTATGCTTTTACACTACATCATTGTAACAATAGTAATTGCGTGTGCTTTTATACTTTATTATAATAACCACGTGTTTATCAAATTCATTATTGTAACTATGGTGACCTGTATTTTCGTTTTTTATTGTTGCAATTAGTGTAATGACGTGTTTATTTAATTTTATTACAGTTTAAAATTCTCTATAAACACGACAACAGCACGAAAATTTAATTTATTGTTTTACATAAATGAAGATAAGTTATAATTATATAATTACATAATGTTAAAGTAGACATATCAATCGAATAAATTATTAAATTTTCAATCAGCGATGTTTTTATGTGTTCAGTAGAAGTGAAGAATTCATTTTAAATTTAAAACAATATATATTTTTATATTTTATACAATTGTTTTCAATACTGGAAAATATCCAATATAGCGAGTTAGTTTTCAATAAGAAGAAAATCCAACAGAGAAAGTTTCAATTTAATTTAAAGCAAATATTTTCTTTATGATAGGAATAAATAAGTGTGATAAATAATTCAAGAAATTCTTCACACAGAAAAATTATTTGTTGTGAAATTTTGCACCAATTTCTATAGCATTTCATAATTAATAAAATATGCTTAAGCTATTGCACCAAATTTATTTTTAATGTATATTATCAATGACTTCCTCCAAGAGTTTTGGACTCGGGGGGCCTTGAAACGTTCAGAAATGCATAAAACTTTGGATTTTTTTTTAATGTATGGATGTTAGTGTGAGGGGCACGATTTTGTTCATCCATTTCGAAGCTAAATAACTCCTGTACTTATTGTCGAAAAGTTTTAAAATTTTGCAGGAAAGTTCGTTTATTAGAGGCATTGGCTCTATTAAATTTTCATGGTGAAAGGTCAAAGGGGTGGGAAATACAGTAGTGTGTCATATCTCAAGTGGGATCGAATTTAATGAACATTTTACTCGTTATTAGCATTTATAATATTTGTAAAATTCATCTCTACCCTCATAATTAAGCATTTTATTATAATTAGTAATATAAAACGAATTTTTAATAAAATCTCATAACATACGATTTTAAATTTTAATGTATATGCCGGGGAAACTTACGCAACTCTCTGCTGGATTTTTTCCGGATGATCTTGATTGTATTTGGAGTAAACAAACAATTTAATTTAGTTCATAACCGAAGAAAGTCCCTCCTGATATCATTGATTTTAATCAATATAAACAATAGAAAAATGTATTATCAAGTTATTTTCGGGGTAAAATATTTGTGTATCAGGAACTACTCACGTTTTCCTTGAATGGTCACGAATATTTTCTGTCTAACGTCAAGATCTCGTGACAGATGATTTGATTGTTTAACCTGCCCCACTTTACTATAACTGGTCATTACTCGAATGTAATTGAGGTAAAGTTCAATAATGTTATAAACATTCTCTGTTTGAAATATGTCGATATTATATTCAAGTATTCTGTATTGTTTGGGCATTGTTAGACTTTCATTTTCAATGAATAAGTTAAAACTTTTTCTTATTAATTCTTTCAAGTTTGTAAGTTTATATTAATAATTTATAAAGGATATTTTATTATATGTTTTTTGGCAATGTTTCTTATATAAACTGATAACAAATTCACTGTTCACTTATATCAATACAATGCGATTGTTTGATCACTTTACACACAGGATGCTCCAAAAATCAGTTAACTGGATTTTTGCAAGAAAATCAGAAGTGTTGTAATTTCTATATAAATAATTCTTACAAAATTTCTAAGTATTTGAATAACGCAATAATTTAGTGATTTACCGATTTTTGAGTCATCTTATACGGAGTATTAATGTTCGAGGGGTCGTAAATTTAAGGGGGTAGTAGGAGTCAATGAGATGAGCATAATTTTATGAAGCATCCTATGGTTGGAAACGAAATTGGCTATGGCCCACAGTAAATTTGGACACGCCTGTGTAGTAGCACACTATATACTGTACAACATTTTTTAAAGGATTTTTTTTTTTTTTTAATTGCATCCTACCAGTAGCCTAGTGATTAAAATCACCGAAACCTGATATTTAGTTCGCACCTGACAAACGGGCCGACCATATGAAATTTTCCAAGTTTACGTCACATGTCTAACATCTTAGATACAATTAAACGTATTCTGAATAAATTATTCGCAAAAAAAACGTATTATTTTTTGTGATTTAATTTTATAAATTCAACGAAATATTCGATAATTATAATTATTTTCCTATGTTACATTTACTTATTCCAAGAATTGTGAAGTTCCTATTAAAGTAATATAATTTCTGTGAAGTGAAAAATGGAAATTCCATTGAATACACGCTAATTGCATACAGAAAATACAGAAGAAGAAAAAAAGAATAATTTAAACACTCATAATCTAGAATGGCTATCCAGTTACACACGTAACAATTCATTTCCTTCGTGTTAATTTCTTTTCGTGTCAATTGTTAACAATACACAGCAACGTCTCACACACACACCCGAAATCAAAGAAGAACCATTTTTATAATGTCCAGACAGATTAGAAATGCTTTATCCAGTGTCTATAATTCAAAAAGATAACATAAATTGTCTTTTAGATAATGGAAGTGGATTGGGAGTGATAAATTTTTCATGTGGATTGGGTATTGTGAAAGAAACTTGGGTTAATGTTACACGTCTCCAGCTTATAAAATTGCTGTATTTTTAAAAGGTGTCAGCGTAGGTGTGCCCGAAAGCATTTCTGTTAAAAATTTTCGGCATTTTTCTTTAATATTTTAAAGCAGAATCGAAGGTAATATAAATAATTATCGTCCCCTACAATTATCCCTACTTTAACTCCCTTCTGACGTATCCTTATAAGGCTGAGATACATTTAATTAATAACCCGTAAAATTAAGGAATTTAATTAATAATTAAGAATTTTTAATTAAAATATATATATAGATAATTAACACAAAAATCACATACCACAATTGAAATTTTATTCCCGTTCTTAAAATGTTTATTAATAAAATATAAGAAATTGCATTAATATAATCACGTATGAAATATAAATGTTCATTAAAAATTAAAATAAATTAATTATATTGCTCGATAATATTATTATATTTTTCTTAATATTTAAATTATCACGTCTGATACTAAACTCATTAAAGTGCATTAACTTGGCATTCCCTGGATATTCGTGTTGCTATTTTTATCTTTAGAAATATATTTTTATTTTTATTTTTTTAAATTAATTTAAAACTTTATTCGCGAATGAATTTTTACATTTCTTAACTTTTTCCTTTTCGATTTAAAGGGAAAAAAAGTTAAAATAAATAAATTCTAGCAACGAGTTGCGTAACTTTTCCGGCAAAGAAAAAGTCATAAATGTGTGTGTGGTGCCAACTGTTATGAAGTTTTATTAAAAATTCGTTTTATATTTATTAACTATAATAAAATGCTTAATTTTGACGGTAGAGATAAATTTTACAAACATTGTAAATGCTAATAACGAGTAAAATGTTCATTAAATCCGATCCCACTTGAGATATGACACACCACTGTATTTCCCACCTCTTTGACCTTTCGCCATGAAAATTTAATAGAGCCAATGCCTCTAATAAACGAACTTTCCTGCAAAATTTTAAACATTTTCGACAACAGGTACAGGAGTTATTTAGCTTCGAAGTAAGTGAACAAAATAGTGCCTCTACACACAAACACGCACGCAAACATCCCTACATACAGAAAAAATCCCCAACTTTTTCGCATTTTTCGACGTTCCAGGGTCCATGATTCCAAAAATGTAAAACTTTTTTAGAGGTTTTGCCCTAGGAGTTATATAACAGAGAGAAAGTATTTTCCTCTGTCATATACAAAAATTAAAATATTAACATTGATTAGCACGCAGATTAATGTAGAAATTGCCTCTTAACTAGTATTGTTAATTTATTCAGGTTTTTACATTAATTCCATCCCTGGACAGTTTTAAAAAAATGTATTTTTATCAATAATTATTTATTAATTTAAAAAAAAGTATTAAAAAAATATAAATTTATCTCTTTGAATTATGCATAGAAAGACGCTATCATATATTTATAACCTTATAATCAGATATTTTCGAAAGCGGGGAAAATATCACACTTTATGAATATATTTATAAACTATAACTCATCTATACGGGGAAATACAGTAGTGTGTCATATCTCAAGTGGGATCGAATTTAATGAACATTTTACTCGTTATTAGCATTTATAATATTTGTAAAATTCATCTCTACCCTCATAATTAAGCATTTTATTATAATTAGTAATATAAAACGAATTTTTAATAAAATCTCATAACATACGATTTTAAATTTTAATGTATATGCCGGGGAAACTTACGCAACTCTCTGCTGGATTTTTTCCGGATGATCTTGATTGTATTTGGAGTAAACAAACAATTTAATTTAGTTCATAACCGAAGAAAGTCCCTCCTGATATCATTGATTTTAATCAATATAAACAATAGAAAAATGTATTATCAAGTTATTTTCGGGGTAAAATATTTGTGTATCAGGAACTACTCACGTTTTCCTTGAATGGTCACGAATATTTTCTGTCTAACGTCAAGATCTCGTGACAGATGATTTGATTGTTTAACCTGCCCCACTTTACTATAACTGGTCATTACTCGAATGTAATTGAGGTAAAGTTCAATAATGTTATAAACATTCTCTGTTTGAAATATGTCGATATTATATTCAAGTATTCTGTATTGTTTGGGCATTGTTAGACTTTCATTTTCAATGAATAAGTTAAAACTTTTTCTTATTAATTCTTTCAAGTTTGTAAGTTTATATTAATAATTTATAAAGGATATTTTATTATATGTTTTTTGGCAATGTTTCTTATATAAACTGATAACAAATTCACTGTTCACTTATATCAATACAATGCGATTGTTTGATCACTTTACACACAGGATGCTCCAAAAATCAGTTAACTGGATTTTTGCAAGAAAATCAGAAGTGTTGTAATTTCTATATAAATAATTCTTACAAAATTTCTAAGTATTTGAATAACGCAATAATTTAGTGATTTACCGATTTTTGAGTCATCTTATACGGAGTATTAATGTTCGAGGGGTCGTAAATTTAAGGGGGTAGTAGGAGTCAATGAGATGAGCATAATTTTATGAAGCATCCTATGGTTGGAAACGAAATTGGCTATGGCCCACAGTAAATTTGGACACGCCTGTGTAGTAGCACACTATATACTGTACAACATTTTTTAAAGGATTTTTTTTTTTTTTTAATTGCATCCTACCAGTAGCCTAGTGATTAAAATCACCGAAACCTGATATTTAGTTCGCACCTGACAAACGGGCCGACCATATGAAATTTTCCAAGTTTACGTCACATGTCTAACATCTTAGATACAATTAAACGTATTCTGAATAAATTATTCGCAAAAAAAACGTATTATTTTTTGTGATTTAATTTTATAAATTCAACGAAATATTCGATAATTATAATTATTTTCCTATGTTACATTTACTTATTCCAAGAATTGTGAAGTTCCTATTAAAGTAATATAATTTCTGTGAAGTGAAAAATGGAAATTCCATTGAATACACGCTAATTGCATACAGAAAATACAGAAGAAGAAAAAAAGAATAATTTAAACACTCATAATCTAGAATGGCTATCCAGTTACACACGTAACAATTCATTTCCTTCGTGTTAATTTCTTTTCGTGTCAATTGTTAACAATACACAGCAACGTCTCACACACACACCCGAAATCATAGAAGAACCATTTTTATAATGTCCAGACAGATTAGAAATGCTTTATCCAGTGTCTATAATTCAAAAAGATAACATAAATTGTCTTTTAGATAATGGAAGTGGATTGGGAGTGATAAATTTTTCATGTGGATTGGGTATTGTGAAAGAAACTTGGGTTAATGTTACACGTCTCCAGCTTATAAAATTGCTGTATTTTTAAAAGGTGTCAGCGTAGGTGTGCCCGAAAGCATTTCTGTTAAAAATTTTCGGCATTTTTCTTTAATATTTTAAAGCAGAATCGAAGGTAATATAAATAATTATCGTCCCCTACAATTATCCCTACTTTAACTCCCTTCTGACGTATCCTTATAAGGCTGAGATACATTTAATTAATAACCCGTAAAATTAAGGAATTTAATTAATAATTAAGAATTTTTAATTAAAATATATATATAGATAATTAACACAAAAATCACATACCACAATTGAAATTTTATTCCCGTTCTTAAAATGTTTATTAATAAAATATAAGAAATTGCATTAATATAATCACGTATGAAATATAAATGTTCATTAAAAATTAAAATAAATTAATTATATTGCTCGATAATATTATTATATTTTTCTTAATATTTAAATTATCACGTCTGATACTAAACTCATTAAGGTGCATTAACTTGGCATTCCCCTGGATATTCGTGTTGCTATTTTTATCTTTAGGAATATATTTTTATTTTTATTTTTTTAAATTAATTTAAAACTTTATTCGCGAATGAATTTTTATATTTCTTAACTTTTTCCTTTTCGATTTAAAGGGAAAAAAAGTTAAAATAAATAAATTCTAGCAACGAGTTGCGTAACTTTTCCGGCAAAGAAAAAGTCATAAATGTGTGTGTGGTGCCAACTGTTATGAAGTTTTATTAAAAATTCGTTTTATATTTATTAACTATAATAAAATGCTTAATTTTGACGGTAGAGATAAATTTTACAAACATTGTAAATGCTAATAACGAGTAAAATGTTCATTAAATCCGATCCCACTTGAGATATGACACACCACTGTATTTCCCACCTCTTTGACCTTTCGCCATGAAAATTTAATAGAGCCAATGCCTCTAATAAACGAACTTTCCTGCAAAATTTTAAACATTTTCGACAACAGGTACAGGAGTTATTTAGCTTCGAAGTAAGTGAACAAAATAGTGCCTCTACACACAAACACGCACGCAAACATCCCTACATACAGAAAAAATCCCCAACTTTTTCGCATTTTTCGACGTTCCAGGGTCCATGATTCCAAAAATGTAAAACTTTTTTAGAGGTTTTGCCCTAGGAGTTATATAACAGAGAGAAAGTATTTTCCTCTGTCATATACAAAAATTAAAATATTAACATTGATTAGCACGCAGATTAATGTAGAAATTGCCTCTTAACTAGTATTGTTAATTTATTCAGGTTTTTACATTAATTCCATCCCTGGACAGTTTTAAAAAAATGTATTTTTATCAATAATTATTTATTAATTTAAAAAAAA